>NC_071672.1:10275000-10276843 GCF_028554725.1 Zeugodacus cucurbitae | reverse complement strand
TTCCTAGACCGAGAGGTCCGGGTAAACCGCTGAACCACTTTCATGCTTGGGATTGTGAACTGAAACTGTTCACATGAACTTGGAATTCCCAGTAAGTGTGAGTCATTAACTCGCATTGATTACGTCCCTGCCCTTTGTACACACCGCCCGTCGCTACTACCGATTGAATTATTTAGTGAGGTCTCCGGACGTGATCACTGTGACGCCTTGTGTTTCACGGTTGTTTCGCAAAAGTTGACCGAACTTGATTATTTAGAGGAAGTAAAAGTCGTAACAAGGTTTCCGTAGGTGAACCTGCGGAAGGATCATTATTGTGTTCCTATCCGTAAATATTATAAAAAAACAAACAAACAAACAAACAAACAAACAAACAAAAAAAGAATAAAAAAGAAAAATTATTTTCTTTTTTTTCTTTTCATTCATTTATTTGAATGTTTTTCTTTTTTTTCTTTTTTTTTTTACTCCTTGTATTGTAGTATAATGAAAATTATATCGCATACATTGTATTTGAACGCAACAAACCTTTAAACATATATAGTTGTACTTATTATTTATAAAAATAATATAAATGATAAGTTAATTTGTTCTCATTAACGTGTAATTCCTTAAAAATATATAGAAATTAAATAAAATGTAATAAAAAAGGAATTACTGTTTTTGTTGGACTAAGACATGCGCAACTTGTAAATGTTTGGGTTGAAAATTACAATTTATTGAAAGATGTTTTAAAATAATTTATATATTATATACGAAAACGAAATGTTATTCTTTCAATAAATTAAAAACTCTTGACGTTAAATTAAAATAAACAAAAAATTATCACTCTAAGCGGTGGATCACTCGGCTCATGGGTCGATGAAGAACGCAGCTAACTGTGCGTCATCGTGTGAACTGCAGGACACATGAACATCGACATTTTGAACGCATATTGCAGTCCATGCTGTTATGTACTTTAATTAATTTTAAAGTGCTGCTTGGACTACATATGGTTGAGGGTTGTAAGACTATGCTAAATTAGTTGCTTATTCTTTTAGTCAATTAAAAGAATTTAAGCACATGGTATATTACTGGATTGTATTTTTCAATCCATAATATTAATAGCATAAAAAGAAATATAGAAAATATATTCTTGAACACCTCATATTTGAACGAAATTTTATAATAAATAAGAATCTTAGTATTCCCAAAAACAATAAAATTTCAATATTATTATTTCAAATAATATATACATTTAGAGGAACGTCTAGCATAAAATATTATTTTATTCTAGGATTGCCTTAAATGTAAAAAACCAAGAAAATAATATTGTTGTTATAATGAAGTAAGTAGTACGGGATGAAAAGATTGAATATTTATTATTAAGAAAATTATATTGGTGTTAAGAAATAATTATGTATGTTTCTTTAAAATAGCAAAAAGCTAAAATATAAAATAAATATAAATATTTTTATACAACCTCAACTCATATGGGACTACCCCCTGAATTTAAGCATATTAATGAGGGGAGGAAAAGAAACTAACAAGGATTTTCTTAGTAGCGGCGAGCGAAAAGAAAATAGTTCAGCACTAAGTCACTTTGTCTATATGGCAAATGTGAGATGCAGTGTATGGAATATCTTAATATCTAGTATGAGAAATTAACGATTTAAGTCCTTCTTAAATGAGGCCATTTACCCATAGAGGGTGCCAGGCCCGTATAACGTTAATGATTACTAGAAAGATATTTCCAAAGAGTCGTGTTGCTTGATAGTGCAGCACTAAGTGGGTGGTAAACTCCATCTAAAACTAAATATAACCATGAGACCGATAGTAAACAAGTACCGTGAGGGAAAGTTGAAAAGAA
>NC_071672.1:10267500-10270000 GCF_028554725.1 Zeugodacus cucurbitae | reverse complement strand
CTTTGAACGCAAAGTTATCAAACGACTTTTACAATATACTGAAAAGCAATTGAAATATACAAAAATTAATATAATGGTATATTGTATAATATAAAAACTAAGTTTGGTTAAACGGCGGGCATAAAAATGATTTTATTTACGTAGCCAAATGCATCGTCATCTTATTAGTGACGCGCAAAAAGGAATTCAGGAGATTCCTACTGTCCCTATTTGCGAAGAGCCGAAACCACATATAAAGAGCCAAAAGGCCGAAAAAACGTATATTTGCATATAAAAAAAACTAAATTTGGTTAAACGGCGGGCATAAAAATGATTTTATTTACGTAGCCAAATGCATCGTCATCTTATTAGTGACGCGCAAAAAGGAATTCAGGAGATTCCTACTGTCCCTATTTGCGAAGAGCCGAAACCACATATAAAGAGCCAAAACGCCGAAAAAACGTATATTTGCATATAAAAAAAACTAAATTTGGTTAAACGGCGGGCATAAAAATGATTTTATTTACGTAGCCAAATGCATCGTCATCTTATTAGTGACGCGCAAAAAGGAATTCAGGAGATTCCTACTGTCCCTATTTGCGAAGAGCCGAAACCACATATAAAGAGCCAAAAGGCCGAAAAAACGTATATTTGCATATAAAAAAAACTAAATTTGGTTAAACGGCGGGCATAAAAATGATTTTATTTACGTAGCCAAATGCATCGTCATCTTATTAGTGACGCGCAAAAAGGAATTCAGGAGATTCCTACTGTCCCTATTTGCGAAGAGCCGAAACCACATATAAAGAGCCAAAACGCCGAAACCACGTATATTTGCATATAAAAAAAACTAAGTTTGGTTAAACGGCGGGCATAAAAATGATTTTATTTACGTAGCCAAATGCATCGTCATCTTATTAGTGACGCGCAAAAAGGAATTCAGGAGATTCCTACTGTCCCTATTTGCGAAGAGCCGAAACCCCATATAAAGAGCCAAAACGCCGAAACCACGTTCATACAAGTAAAAAAATTTCATATAAATACTAAATAATTTTCATATAGATACTAAGTTTATGAATTCATACAAGTAAATAATTTTCATATAAATACTAAATAATTTTCATATAGATACTTAATAAATTTCATATAAATACTAATTAATTTTCATATAGATACTAAGTTAATGAATTCATACAAGTTAAAAATTTTCATATAAATACTAAATAATTTTCATATAGATACTAAGTTTATGAATTCATACAAGTAAAAAATTTTCATATAAATACTAAATAATTTTCATATAGATACTAAGTTAATGAATTCATACAAGTTAAAAATTTTCATATAAATACTAAATAATTTTCATATAGATACTAAGTTTATGAATTCATACAAGTAAAAAATGTTCATATAAATACTAAATAATTTTCATATAGATACTAAGTTTATGAATTCATACAAGTAAAAAATTTTCATATAAATACTAAATAATTTTCATATAGATACTAAGTTTATGAATTCATACAAGTTAAAAATTTTCATATAAATACTAAATAATTTTCATATAGATACTAAGTTTATGAATTCATACAAGTAAAAAATTTTCATATAAATACTAAATAATTTTCATATAGATACTAAGTTTATGAATTCATACAAGTAAATAATTTTCATATAAATACTAAATAATTTTCATATAGATACTAAGTTAATGAATTCATACAAGTTAAAAATTTTCATATAAATACTAAATAATTTTCATATAGATACTAAGTTAATGAATTCATACAAGTTAAAAATTTTCATATAAATACTAAATAATTTTCATATAGATACTAAGTTAATGAATTCATACAAGTTAAAAATTTTCATATAAATACTAAATAATTTTCATATAGATACTAAGTTTATGAATTCATACAAGTAAATAATTTTCATATAAATACTAAATAATTTTCATATAGATACTAAGTTAATGAATTCATACAAGTTAAAAATTTTCATATAAATACTAAATAATTTTCATATAGATACTAAGTTAATGAATTCATACAAGTTAAAAATTTTCATATAAATACTAAATAATTTTCATATAGATACTAAGTTTATGAATTCATACAAGTAAAAAATTTTCATATAAATACTAAATAATTTTCATATAGATACTAAGTTTATGAATTCATACAAGTAAATAATTTTCATATAAATACTAAATAATTTTCATATAGATACTTAATAAATTTCATATAAATACTAATTAATTTTCATATAGATACTAATTTTCATATAAGTACTAAGTGTATGAATTCATACAACTAAATAATTTTCATATAAGTACAAAAAATTTAAAAAAAAAAATAAATGTTAAGCTATTTTTGATGTTGTAATATTTCTTATAAGCATAATGCTCATAGAAAATGATATAAATTACTTGTATATATATGAATTTAAAACTTTTATATGGTTAAAAAGATTTTCTCCATACGATTTCCGGTTGGTGAGGTGTACGTGGCAGAAAACA
>NC_071672.1:10255000-10257500 GCF_028554725.1 Zeugodacus cucurbitae | reverse complement strand
TATAAAAAAAACTAAATTTGGTTAAACGGCGGGCATAAAAATGATTTTATTTACGTAGCCAAATGCATCGTCATCTTATTAGTGACGCGCAAAAAGGAATTCAGGAGATTCCTACTGTCCCTATTTGCGAAGAGCCGAAACCACATATAAAGAGCCAAAACGCCGAAAAAACGTATATTTGCATATAAAAAAAACTAAATTTGGTTAAACGGCGGGCATAAAAATGATTTTATTTACGTAGCCAAATGCATCGTCATCTTATTAGTGACGCGCAAAAAGGAATTCAGGAGATTCCTACTGTCCCTATTTGCGAAGAGCCGAAACCACATATAAAGAGCCAAAAGGCCGAAAAAACGTATATTTGCATATAAAAAAAACTAAATTTGGTTAAACGGCGGGCATAAAAATGATTTTATTTACGTAGCCAAATGCATCGTCATCTTATTAGTGACGCGCAAAAAGGAATTCAGGAGATTCCTACTGTCCCTATTTGCGAAGAGCCGAAACCACATATAAAGAGCCAAAACGCCGAAACCACGTATATTTGCATATAAAAAAAACTAAGTTTGGTTAAACGGCGGGCATAAAAATGATTTTATTTACGTAGCCAAATGCATCGTCATCTTATTAGTGACGCGCAAAAAGGAATTCAGGAGATTCCTACTGTCCCTATTTGCGAAGAGCCGAAACCCCATATAAAGAGCCAAAACGCCGAAACCACGTTCATACAAGTAAAAAAATTTCATATAAATACTAAATAATTTTCATATAGATACTAAGTTTATGAATTCATACAAGTAAATAATTTTCATATAAATACTAAATAATTTTCATATAGATACTAAGTTAATGAATTCATACAAGTTAAAAATTTTCATATAAATACTAAATAATTTTCATATAGATACTAAGTTAATGAATTCATACAAGTTAAAAATTTTCATATAAATACTAAATAATTTTCATATAGATACTAAGTTTATGAATTCATACAAGTAAAAAATTTTCATATAAATACTAAATAATTTTCATATAGATACTAAGTTTATGAATTCATACAAGTAAATAATTTTCATATAAATACTAAATAATTTTCATATAGATACTTAATAAATTTCATATAAATACTAATTAATTTTCATATAGATACTAAGTTAATGAATTCATACAAGTTAAAAATTTTCATATAAATACTAAATAATTTTCATATAGATACTAAGTTTATGAATTCATACAAGTAAAAAATTTTCATATAAATACTAAATAATTTTCATATAGATACTAAGTTAATGAATTCATACAAGTTAAAAATTTTCATATAAATACTAAATAATTTTCATATAGATACTAAGTTTATGAATTCATACAAGTAAAAAATGTTCATATAAATACTAAATAATTTTCATATAGATACTAAGTTTATGAATTCATACAAGTAAAAAATTTTCATATAAATACTAAATAATTTTCATATAGATACTAAGTTTATGAATTCATACAAGTTAAAAATTTTCATATAAATACTAAATAATTTTCATATAGATACTAAGTTTATGAATTCATACAAGTAAAAAATTTTCATATAAATACTAAATAATTTTCATATAGATACTAAGTTTATGAATTCATACAAGTAAATAATTTTCATATAAATACTAAATAATTTTCATATAGATACTAAGTTAATGAATTCATACAAGTTAAAAATTTTCATATAAATACTAAATAATTTTCATATAGATACTAAGTTAATGAATTCATACAAGTTAAAAATTTTCATATAAATACTAAATAATTTTCATATAGATACTAAGTTAATGAATTCATACAAGTTAAAAATTTTCATATAAATACTAAATAATTTTCATATAGATACTAAGTTTATGAATTCATACAAGTAAATAATTTTCATATAAATACTAAATAATTTTCATATAGATACTAAGTTAATGAATTCATACAAGTTAAAAATTTTCATATAAATACTAAATAATTTTCATATAGATACTAAGTTAATGAATTCATACAAGTTAAAAATTTTCATATAAATACTAAATAATTTTCATATAGATACTAAGTTTATGAATTCATACAAGTAAAAAATTTTCATATAAATACTAAATAATTTTCATATAGATACTAAGTTTATGAATTCATACAAGTAAATAATTTTCATATAAATACTAAATAATTTTCATATAGATACTTAATAAATTTCATATAAATACTAATTAATTTTCATATAGATACTAATTTTCATATAAGTACTAAGTGTATGAATTCATACAACTAAATAATTTTCATATAAGTACAAAAAATTTAAAAAAAAAAATAAATGTTAAGCTATTTTTGATGTTGTAATATTTCTTATAAGCATAATGCTCATAGAAAATGATATAAATTACTTGTATATATATGAATTTAAAACTTTTATATGGTTAAAAAGATTTTCTCCATACGATTTCCGGTTGGTGAGGTGTACGTGGCAGAAAACATATAT
>NC_071672.1:10242500-10245000 GCF_028554725.1 Zeugodacus cucurbitae | reverse complement strand
TATTCATTGAGAACATAAGGTAGTGTTATATAGATTGTTATCAAACGACTATTACAATATACTGAAAAACAATTGAAATATACAAAAATGAATATATAATGGTATATTGAATAGTTGTTAGAGAGAACCTTAACATAAAGATACAGCTTTGAACGCAAAGTTATCAAACGACTTTTACAATATACTGAAAAGCAATTGAAATATACAAAAATTAATATAATGGTATATTGTATAATATAAAAACTAAGTTTGGTTAAACGGCGGGCATAAAAATGATTTTATTTACGTAGCCAAATGCATCGTCATCTTATTAGTGACGCGCAAAAAGGAATTCAGGAGATTCCTACTGTCCCTATTTGCGAAGAGCCGAAACCACATATAAAGAGCCAAAAGGCCGAAAAAACGTATATTTGCATATAAAAAAAACTAAATTTGGTTAAACGGCGGGCATAAAAATGATTTTATTTACGTAGCCAAATGCATCGTCATCTTATTAGTGACGCGCAAAAAGGAATTCAGGAGATTCCTACTGTCCCTATTTGCGAAGAGCCGAAACCACATATAAAGAGCCAAAACGCCGAAAAAACGTATATTTGCATATAAAAAAAACTAAATTTGGTTAAACGGCGGGCATAAAAATGATTTTATTTACGTAGCCAAATGCATCGTCATCTTATTAGTGACGCGCAAAAAGGAATTCAGGAGATTCCTACTGTCCCTATTTGCGAAGAGCCGAAACCACATATAAAGAGCCAAAAGGCCGAAAAAACGTATATTTGCATATAAAAAAAACTAAATTTGGTTAAACGGCGGGCATAAAAATGATTTTATTTACGTAGCCAAATGCATCGTCATCTTATTAGTGACGCGCAAAAAGGAATTCAGGAGATTCCTACTGTCCCTATTTGCGAAGAGCCGAAACCACATATAAAGAGCCAAAACGCCGAAAAAACGTATATTTGCATATAAAAAAAACTAAATTTGGTTAAACGGCGGGCATAAAAATGATTTTATTTACGTAGCCAAATGCATCGTCATCTTATTAGTGACGCGCAAAAAGGAATTCAGGAGATTCCTACTGTCCCTATTTGCGAAGAGCCGAAACCACATATAAAGAGCCAAAAGGCCGAAAAAACGTATATTTGCATATAAAAAAAACTAAATTTGGTTAAACGGCGGGCATAAAAATGATTTTATTTACGTAGCCAAATGCATCGTCATCTTATTAGTGACGCGCAAAAAGGAATTCAGGAGATTCCTACTGTCCCTATTTGCGAAGAGCCGAAACCACATATAAAGAGCCAAAACGCCGAAACCACGTATATTTGCATATAAAAAAAACTAAGTTTGGTTAAACGGCGGGCATAAAAATGATTTTATTTACGTAGCCAAATGCATCGTCATCTTATTAGTGACGCGCAAAAAGGAATTCAGGAGATTCCTACTGTCCCTATTTGCGAAGAGCCGAAACCCCATATAAAGAGCCAAAACGCCGAAACCACGTTCATACAAGTAAAAAAATTTCATATAAATACTAAATAATTTTCATATAGATACTAAGTTTATGAATTCATACAAGTAAATAATTTTCATATAAATACTAAATAATTTTCATATAGATACTAAGTTAATGAATTCATACAAGTTAAAAATTTTCATATAAATACTAAATAATTTTCATATAGATACTAAGTTAATGAATTCATACAAGTTAAAAATTTTCATATAAATACTAAATAATTTTCATATAGATACTAAGTTTATGAATTCATACAAGTAAAAAATTTTCATATAAATACTAAATAATTTTCATATAGATACTAAGTTTATGAATTCATACAAGTAAATAATTTTCATATAAATACTAAATAATTTTCATATAGATACTTAATAAATTTCATATAAATACTAATTAATTTTCATATAGATACTAAGTTAATGAATTCATACAAGTTAAAAATTTTCATATAAATACTAAATAATTTTCATATAGATACTAAGTTTATGAATTCATACAAGTAAAAAATTTTCATATAAATACTAAATAATTTTCATATAGATACTAAGTTAATGAATTCATACAAGTTAAAAATTTTCATATAAATACTAAATAATTTTCATATAGATACTAAGTTTATGAATTCATACAAGTAAAAAATGTTCATATAAATACTAAATAATTTTCATATAGATACTAAGTTTATGAATTCATACAAGTAAAAAATTTTCATATAAATACTAAATAATTTTCATATAGATACTAAGTTTATGAATTCATACAAGTTAAAAATTTTCATATAAATACTAAATAATTTTCATATAGATACTAAGTTTATGAATTCATACAAGTAAAAAATTTTCATATAAATACTAAATAATTTTCATATAGATACTAAGTTTATGAATTCATACAAGTAAATAATTTTCATATAAATACTAAATAATTTTCATATAGATACTAAGTTAATGAATTCATACAAGTTAAAAATTTTCATATAAA
>NC_071672.1:10235000-10237500 GCF_028554725.1 Zeugodacus cucurbitae | reverse complement strand
GTTAATGATTACTAGAAAGATATTTCCAAAGAGTCGTGTTGCTTGATAGTGCAGCACTAAGTGGGTGGTAAACTCCATCTAAAACTAAATATAACCATGAGACCGATAGTAAACAAGTACCGTGAGGGAAAGTTGAAAAGAACTCTGAATAGAGAGTTAAATAGTACGTGAAACTGCTTAGAGGTTAAGCCCGATGAACCTGAATATCCATTATGAAAAATTCATCATTATAACTGTGATATTTATAATATTATAGTAATAGTGTGCATTTTTTTCATATAAGGACATTGTAATCTATTAACATAATAAAATATTTATCAAAAGATCATTGGTGTTAAGTTTATTCAAATTAATTTGCTTTTAGCTTATTAACATAGAATAAATACTGATGATTTGATAAAGTGTTGATAGATTTTACATATATAATGCTTAAATTCTTTTGAATTTTACAATAATATTATTATCATTGATTTTAATATTAATTGTATGCATTTATATGATTAACAATGCGAAAGATTCAGGATACCTTCGGGACCCGTCTTGAAACACGGACCAAGGAGTCTAACATATGTGCAAGTCATTGGGTTATATTAAACCTAATGGCGAAATTAACTTAACTTTTATATAATGGGATTAATTTTTAGTGAAATATTTTACTATTAATTCAATCCCGGGGCGTTCCATATAGTTATGTATAATGATAATTTATTATTATTTATACCTCTAACTGGAGCGTACCTTGAGCATATATGCTGTGACCCGAAAGATGGTGAACTATACTTGATCAGGTTGAAGTCAGGGGAAACCCTGATGGAAGACCGAAACAGTTCTGACGTGCAAATCGATTGTCAGAATTGAGTATAGGGGCGAAAGACCAATCGAACCATCTAGTAGCTGGTTCCCTCCGAAGTTTCCCTCAGGATAGCTGGTGCATTTAAATATTATGTAAAATAATCTTATCTGGTAAAGCGAATGATTAGAGGCCTTAGGGTCGAAACGACCTTAACCTATTCTCAAACTTTAAATGGGTAAGAACCTCACCTTTCTTGATATGAAGGTTGAGGTTATGATATAATGTGCCCAGTGGGCCACTTTTGGTAAGCAGAACTGGCGCTGTGGGATGAACCAAACGTAATGTTACGGTGCCCAAATTAACAACTCATGCAGATACCATGAAAGGCGTTGGTTGCTTAAAACAGCAGGACGGTGGACATGGAAGTCGTAATCCGCTAAGGAGTGTGTAACAACTCACCTGCCGAAGCAACTAGCCCTTAAAATGGATGGCGCTTAAGTTGTATACCTATACATTACCGCTAAAGTACATGATTTATAATACAATTTCGGTTGGATTATAAATTTTGAAACTTTAGTGAGTAGGAGGGTACAATGGTGTGCTTAGAAGTGTTTGGCGTAAGCCTGCATGGAGCCGCCATTGGTACAGATCTTGGTGGTAGTAGCAAATAATCGAATGAGACCTTGGAGGACTGAAGTGGAGAAGGGTTTCGTGTGAACAGTGGTTGATCACGAGTTAGTCGGTCCTAAGTTCAAGGCGAAAGCCGAAAATTTTCAAGTTTTAATGAATTGTTGAGAATATATAATTATTATGTTTTCTTCATAGTAATTAAACACTTGAATAATTTTGAACGAAAGGGAATACGGTTCCAATTCCGTAACCTGTTGAGTATCCGTTTGTTATTAAAAATGGGCCTTGTGCTCATCCTGGCAACAGGAACGACCATAAAGAAGCCGTCGAGAGGTATCGGAAGAGTTTTCTTTTCTGTTTTATAGTCGTACTACCATGGAAGTCTTTCGAAGAGAGATATGGTAGATGGACTAGAAGAGCATGACATTTACTGTTGTGTCGATATTTTCTCCTCGGACCTTGAAAATTTATGGTGGGGTTACGCAAACTTCTCAACAGGCCGTACCAATATCCGCAGCTGGTCTCCAAGGTGAAGAGTCTCTAGTCGATAGAATAATGTAGGTAAGGGAAGTCGGCAAATTAGATCCGTAACTTCGGGATAAGGATTGGCTCTGAAGATTGAGATAGTCGGGCTTGATTGGGAAGCAATACCATGGTTTATGTACTCGTTCTGGGTAAATAGAGAATTTCGGTTCTTGTTCCCCGGATAGTAGTTACGTAGCCAATTGTGGAACTTTCTTGCTAAAATTTTATAAGAATTATATCGCAAGATATATATTCTTATTTAATTATAACGATTATCAATTAACAATCAATTCAGAACTGGCACGGACTTGGGGAATCCGACTGTCTAATTAAAACAAAGCATTGTGATGGCCCTAACGGGTGTTGACACAATGTGATTTCTGCCCAGTGCTCTGAATGTCAAAGTGAAGAAATTCAAGTAAGCGCGGGTAAACGGCGGGAGTAACTATGACTCTCTTAAGGTAGCCAAATGCCTCGTCATCTAATTAGTGACGCGCATGAATGGATTAACGAGATTCCTACTGTCCCTATCTACTTACCCTGCGGGTACGG
>NC_071672.1:10220000-10230000 GCF_028554725.1 Zeugodacus cucurbitae | reverse complement strand
TAATGAATTCATACAAGTTAAAAATTTTCATATAAATACTAAATAATTTTCATATAGATACTAAGTTAATGAATTCATACAAGTTAAAAATTTTCATATAAATACTAAATAATTTTCATATAGATACTAAGTTAATGAATTCATACAAGTTAAAAATTTTCATATAAATACTAAATAATTTTCATATAGATACTAAGTTAATGAATTCATACAAGTTAAAAATTTTCATATAAATACTAAATAATTTTCATATAGATACTAAGTTTATGAATTCATACAAGTTAAAAATTTTCATATAAATACTAAATAATTTTCATATAGATACTAAGTTTATGAATTCATACAAGTAAATAATTTTCATATAAATACTAAATAATTTTCATATAGATACTAAGTTAATGAATTCATACAAGTTAAAAATTTTCATATAAATACTAAATAATTTTCATATAGATACTAAGTTAATGAATTCATACAAGTTAAAAATTTTCATATAAATACTAAATAATTTTCATATAGATACTAAGTTAATGAATTCATACAAGTTAAAAATTTTCATATAAATACTAAATAATTTTCATATAGATACTAAGTTAATGAATTCATACAAGTTAAAAATTTTCATATAAATACTAAATAATTTTCATATAGATACTAAGTTTATGAATTCATACAAGTAAATAATTTTCATATAAATACTAAATAATTTTCATATAGATACTAAGTTTATGAATTCATACAAGTAAATAATTTTCATATAAGTACTAAGTGTATGAATTCATACAACTAAATAATTTTCATATAAGTACAAAAAATTTAAAAAAAAAAATAAATGTTAAGCTATTTTTGATGTTGTAATATTTCTTATAAGCATAATGCTCATAGAAAATGATATAAATTACTTGTATATATATGAATTTAAAACTTTTATATGGTTAAAAAGATTTTCTCCATACGATTTCCGGTTGGTGAGGTGTACGTGGCAGAAAACATATATGTTGTATGAAACTTCAACATTAGTACTTGTATGAAAATTTTAATACTTGTATGAAATTGCATACTTAGTACTTATATGAAAATTATTTTCATATATTTATAAAAGTATTTAAGTGTAATATATAAATGAGAGCAAAAAAATTTATTCCTGGTTTGCTACAGTTGGTTTAAATAGAAATAATTTTGTTAATAATGAAATGTTATTAATTGAGATTATTCTTCTATACCTAACATAATGTAGTCGTTTTTTTTTTTAATTTAACTTTTTTTGGGGTTTGTTCTTCTATTCACATAAAATATATGTGGGTAAAGAATAAAATTCAATAAAGTTAAATATTTATATTATTACGCTCGAATACTTTCATATCATATATGAAATAAAATGAAAAATAATTGAATTGAAATTATTAATTTCAAATCAAAAGAAAAACGTATATACTCTTAAAAAAAGATATATACACTATATGCATTGAAATAAAGTAAAATGTATAAAAAATGATATTATTTGAAAGTTTAACAAATACAAGAAGAAACATCGTCCTTACATTAATAATTATATTATATATGTATAGAGAACGAAAATTCTTTCTCACGATAAGATACACAGTCTCAAAGTCCGAATAAGACCGCAATAAATAATACAATAATATGAAATTTAAATGACATGAAGTAAATTATTTAATCCGACCATAGTAGAAGAAATTTCATAATTATTTATTGTCGCGATTTCGTTCTCCTTTGCATTGTGTATATGTCGTGTACTTAATTTTCAAATATTGAAAATATCATTATAAAAATTTATATAGTATAAAAAATATTATATAAATGAATAAAAAATATTATTCTGGTTGATCCTGCCAGTAGTTATATGCTTGTCTCAAAGATTAAGCCATGCATGTCTAAGTACAAACAAATTAAAAGTGAAACCGCAAAAGGCTCATTATATCAGTTATGGTTCCATAGATCGTTAACAGTTACTTGGATAACTGTGGTAATTCTAGAGCTAATACATGCAAAATAAACACGGACCTTTTGGAACGTGTGCTTTTATTAGGCTAAAACCAAGCGATCGTAAGATCGTTATATTGGTTGAACTCTAGATAACTTGCAGATCGTATGGTCTCGTACCGACGACAGATCTTTCAAATGTCTGCCCTATCAACTTTTGATGGTAGTATCTAGGACTACCATGGTTGCAACGGGTAACGGGGAATCAGGGTTCGATTCCGGAGAGGGAGCCTGAGAAACGGCTACCACATCTAAGGAAGGCAGCAGGCGCGTAAATTACCCACTCCCAGTTCGGGGAGGTAGTGACGAAAAATAACAATACAGGACTCATATCCGAGGCCCTGTAATTGGAATGAGTACACTTTAAATCCTTTAACAAGGACCTATTGGAGGGCAAGTCTGGTGCCAGCAGCCGCGGTAATTCCAGCTCCAATAGCGTATATTAAAGTTGTTGCGGTTAAAACGTTCGTAGTTGAATTTGTGCTTCATACGGGTAGTACAGCTATAATTGTGGTATGTACATTACCTTATGTATGCAAGCGTATTACCGGTGGAGTTCTTATATGTAATTAATACAATGTATTTTTTATATATTCCTCCTATTTAAACCTGCTTCAGTGCTCTTCATCGAGTGTTGTTGTGGGCCGGTACAATTACTTTGAACAAATTAGAGTGCTTAAAGCAGGCTCCAAATGCCTGAATATTTTGTGCATGGAATAATGAAATAAGACCTCTGTTCTACTTTCATTGGTTTTTAGATCAAGAGGTAATGATTAATAGAAGCAGTTTGGGGGCATTAGTATTACGACGCGAGAGGTGAAATTCTTGGACCGTCGTAAGACTAACTTAAGCGAAAGCATTTGCCAAAGATGTTTTCATTAATCAAGAACGAAAGTTAGAGGTTCGAAGGCGATCAGATACCGCCCTAGTTCTAACCATAAACGATGCCAGCTAGCAATTGGGTGTAGCTACTACTATGGCTCTCTCAGTCGCTTCCCGGGAAACCAAAGCTTTTGGGCTCCGGGGGAAGTATGGTTGCAAAGCTGAAACTTAAAGGAATTGACGGAAGGGCACCACCAGGAGTGGAGCCTGCGGCTTAATTTGACTCAACACGGGAAAACTTACCAGGTCCGAACATAAGCGTGTAAGACAGATTGATAGCTCTTTCTCGAATCTATGGGTGGTGGTGCATGGCCGTTCTTAGTTCGTGGAGTGATTTGTCTGGTTAATTCCGATAACGAACGAGACTCAAATATATTAAATAGATGCTTTCAGGATTATGGTGTTGAAGCTTATATAGCCTTCATTCATGAGTTCATCTTGAATGTGCAAGTGTTTGAATGTGTTTATATAAGTGGAGCCGTACCTGTTGGTTTGTCCCATTATAAGGACACTAGCTTCTTAAATGGACAAATTGCGTCTAGCAGTAACGAGATTGAGCAATAACAGGTCTGTGATGCCCTTAGATGTCCTGGGCTGCACGCGCGCTACAATGAAAGTATCAACGTGTATTTCCTAGACCGAGAGGTCCGGGTAAACCGCTGAACCACTTTCATGCTTGGGATTGTGAACTGAAACTGTTCACATGAACTTGGAATTCCCAGTAAGTGTGAGTCATTAACTCGCATTGATTACGTCCCTGCCCTTTGTACACACCGCCCGTCGCTACTACCGATTGAATTATTTAGTGAGGTCTCCGGACGTGATCACTGTGACGCCTTGTGTTTCACGGTTGTTTCGCAAAAGTTGACCGAACTTGATTATTTAGAGGAAGTAAAAGTCGTAACAAGGTTTCCGTAGGTGAACCTGCGGAAGGATCATTATTGTGTTCCTATCCGTAAATATTATAAAAAAAAACAAACAAACAAACAAACAAACAAAAAAAGAATAAAAAAGAAAAATTATTTTCTTTTTTTTCTTTTCATTCATTTATTTGAATGTTTTTCTTTTTTTTCTTTTTTTTTTTACTCCTTGTATTGTAGTATAATGAAAATTATATCGCATACATTGTATTTGAACGCAACAAACCTTTAAACATATATAGTTGTACTTATTATTTATAAAAATAATATAAATGATAAGTTAATTTGTTCTCATTAACGTGTAATTCCTTAAAAATATATAGAAATTAAATAAAATGTAATAAAAAAGGAATTACTGTTTTTGTTGGACTAAGACATGCGCAACTTGTAAATGTTTGGGTTGAAAATTACAATTTATTGAAAGATGTTTTAAAATAATTTATATATTATATACGAAAACGAAATGTTATTCTTTCAATAAATTAAAAACTCTTGACGTTAAATTAAAATAAACAAAAAATTATCACTCTAAGCGGTGGATCACTCGGCTCATGGGTCGATGAAGAACGCAGCTAACTGTGCGTCATCGTGTGAACTGCAGGACACATGAACATCGACATTTTGAACGCATATTGCAGTCCATGCTGTTATGTACTTTAATTAATTTTAAAGTGCTGCTTGGACTACATATGGTTGAGGGTTGTAAGACTATGCTAAATTAGTTGCTTATTCTTTTAGTCAATTAAAAGAATTTAAGCACATGGTATATTACTGGATTGTATTTTTCAATCCATAATATTAATAGCATAAAAAGAAATATAGAAAATATATTCTTGAACACCTCATATTTGAACGAAATTTTATAATAAATAAGAATCTTAGTATTCCCAAAAACAATAAAATTTCAATATTATTATTTCAAATAATATATACATTTAGAGGAACGTCTAGCATAAAATATTATTTTATTCTAGGATTGCCTTAAATGTAAAAAACCAAGAAAATAATATTGTTGTTATAATGAAGTAAGTAGTACGGGATGAAAAGATTGAATATTTATTATTAAGAAAATTATATTGGTGTTAAGAAATAATTATGTATGTTTCTTTAAAATAGCAAAAAGCTAAAATATAAAATAAATATAAATATTTTTATACAACCTCAACTCATATGGGACTACCCCCTGAATTTAAGCATATTAATGAGGGGAGGAAAAGAAACTAACAAGGATTTTCTTAGTAGCGGCGAGCGAAAAGAAAATAGTTCAGCACTAAGTCACTTTGTCTATATGGCAAATGTGAGATGCAGTGTATGGAATATCTTAATATCTAGTATGAGAAATTAACGATTTAAGTCCTTCTTAAATGAGGCCATTTACCCATAGAGGGTGCCAGGCCCGTATAACGTTAATGATTACTAGAAAGATATTTCCAAAGAGTCGTGTTGCTTGATAGTGCAGCACTAAGTGGGTGGTAAACTCCATCTAAAACTAAATATAACCATGAGACCGATAGTAAACAAGTACCGTGAGGGAAAGTTGAAAAGAACTCTGAATAGAGAGTTAAATAGTACGTGAAACTGCTTAGAGGTTAAGCCCGATGAACCTGAATATCCATTATGAAAAATTCATCATTATAACTGTGATATTTATAATATTATAGTAATAGTGTGCATTTTTTTCATATAAGGACATTGTAATCTATTAACATAATAAAATATTTATCAAAAGATCATTGGTGTTAAGTTTATTCAAATTAATTTGCTTTTAGCTTATTAACATAGAATAAATACTGATGATTTGATAAAGTGTTGATAGATTTTACATATATAATGCTTAAATTCTTTTGAATTTTACAATAATATTATTATCATTGATTTTAATATTAATTGTATGCATTTATATGATTAACAATGCGAAAGATTCAGGATACCTTCGGGACCCGTCTTGAAACACGGACCAAGGAGTCTAACATATGTGCAAGTCATTGGGTTATATTAAACCTAATGGCGAAATTAACTTAACTTTTATATAATGGGATTAATTTTTAGTGAAATATTTTACTATTAATTCAATCCCGGGGCGTTCCATATAGTTATGTATAATGATAATTTATTATTATTTATACCTCTAACTGGAGCGTACCTTGAGCATATATGCTGTGACCCGAAAGATGGTGAACTATACTTGATCAGGTTGAAGTCAGGGGAAACCCTGATGGAAGACCGAAACAGTTCTGACGTGCAAATCGATTGTCAGAATTGAGTATAGGGGCGAAAGACCAATCGAACCATCTAGTAGCTGGTTCCCTCCGAAGTTTCCCTCAGGATAGCTGGTGCATTTAAATATTATGTAAAATAATCTTATCTGGTAAAGCGAATGATTAGAGGCCTTAGGGTCGAAACGACCTTAACCTATTCTCAAACTTTAAATGGGTAAGAACCTCACCTTTCTTGATATGAAGGTTGAGGTTATGATATAATGTGCCCAGTGGGCCACTTTTGGTAAGCAGAACTGGCGCTGTGGGATGAACCAAACGTAATGTTACGGTGCCCAAATTAACAACTCATGCAGATACCATGAAAGGCGTTGGTTGCTTAAAACAGCAGGACGGTGGACATGGAAGTCGTAATCCGCTAAGGAGTGTGTAACAACTCACCTGCCGAAGCAACTAGCCCTTAAAATGGATGGCGCTTAAGTTGTATACCTATACATTACCGCTAAAGTACATGATTTATAATACAATTTCGGTTGGATTATAAATTTTGAAACTTTAGTGAGTAGGAGGGTACAATGGTGTGCTTAGAAGTGTTTGGCGTAAGCCTGCATGGAGCCGCCATTGGTACAGATCTTGGTGGTAGTAGCAAATAATCGAATGAGACCTTGGAGGACTGAAGTGGAGAAGGGTTTCGTGTGAACAGTGGTTGATCACGAGTTAGTCGGTCCTAAGTTCAAGGCGAAAGCCGAAAATTTTCAAGTTTTAATGAATTGTTGAGAATATATAATTATTATGTTTTCTTCATAGTAATTAAACACTTGAATAATTTTGAACGAAAGGGAATACGGTTCCAATTCCGTAACCTGTTGAGTATCCGTTTGTTATTAAAAATGGGCCTTGTGCTCATCCTGGCAACAGGAACGACCATAAAGAAGCCGTCGAGAGGTATCGGAAGAGTTTTCTTTTCTGTTTTATAGTCGTACTACCATGGAAGTCTTTCGAAGAGAGATATGGTAGATGGACTAGAAGAGCATGACATTTACTGTTGTGTCGATATTTTCTCCTCGGACCTTGAAAATTTATGGTGGGGTTACGCAAACTTCTCAACAGGCCGTACCAATATCCGCAGCTGGTCTCCAAGGTGAAGAGTCTCTAGTCGATAGAATAATGTAGGTAAGGGAAGTCGGCAAATTAGATCCGTAACTTCGGGATAAGGATTGGCTCTGAAGATTGAGATAGTCGGGCTTGATTGGGAAGCAATACCATGGTTTATGTACTCGTTCTGGGTAAATAGAGAATTTCGGTTCTTGTTCCCCGGATAGTAGTTACGTAGCCAATTGTGGAACTTTCTTGCTAAAATTTTATAAGAATTATATCGCAAGATATATATTCTTATTTAATTATAACGATTATCAATTAACAATCAATTCAGAACTGGCACGGACTTGGGGAATCCGACTGTCTAATTAAAACAAAGCATTGTGATGGCCCTAACGGGTGTTGACACAATGTGATTTCTGCCCAGTGCTCTGAATGTCAAAGTGAAGAAATTCAAGTAAGCGCGGGTAAACGGCGGGAGTAACTATGACTCTCTTAAGGTAGCCAAATGCCTCGTCATCTAATTAGTGACGCGCATGAATGGATTAACGAGATTCCTACTGTCCCTATCTACCCAGTTGTTTGTAGAACCTCGAAGTGAACGGACGTGTTTGCGCATCATTGCGAGTTTTTAAAAGCGATTTTTAAGTATTTTTCAGTGTTTCTGAAAGTGATAAAAAATTTTTCGGTTTTTCCGGTCTGTCGGTAGCCTGTTGTGAAAATAGACACAGTGAGCAGGTACGTGAGGGATTATACACATCGTGTGTATTCCCAAAAGTGTGAAAGGATAGCGGCTTAGGCCATTAACGGAGTGTGTATTAGTAAACAAAGTGTGGGATTTCCCAGCAGTGCGCGTAGTTAGCGGCATCTGCCATAACAAACCATTGTGTACAGTGCAGGTAGTGGAAGTGCGTTTGTCTGTATTGTGCGTGAGTGTTGTGTAGGAGAAATGCCTCCACCACGGAGGAGAGGGGCAAAAGCCCCAGCGGAGAGCGAAGACTCTGGGCCTTCAATGGTCCAGGTGGAGTCATCGACCGATGAGGACGGAGTGGGGCAACCCTCGCGGCCCCCACCCAAGAGGAAGGCGCGACTAGGTTCGCCACCACAGGCGAACTCAGGAGAGAGCGGTACAGATGGGGTACTCCAGAAGCTGGGTACGGTTGCAACCAAAGCAGCCGTAGACCAGAAGACGGCGGCGAAGGACGGAGCCAGTGGAAGCAGGCAAGGTTGCCCAAACAGCAAGGTAGGGGGCAACAAGGGGGGTAAAGGGGGTGTTATTGGGGTTGAGGGCCATGTTACGGCGATGAAAGCCGTAACAGCCCAGTTGAACGAGGTTGTGTTCGGGGCGAAAAGCCTCGAAGTCACAACGATGAAGGAACTCGTAGGGATCGCCTCTAAATATGAGGAGATCCTTATGAGTGTCCTGACGGAAAATGCTCATCTTCGTGGGCAAATTGAGGGTTTGAAGGGTGGTATTGGGACATCTTCTGTCCCTCGGAGCACAGCAGGGGCGGCTGCTGCTGCTCCCTCGGCGCCTGCCCCTCCAGCACCCGTGCTGGAGGCAATTGCGCCGACGGTGAGGAAACCAGTGGAAACCTGGTCGGTTGTGGTGAGGAGCAAGGCTCCTGTGACTTCCTCAAAGGAAGTCATAAACAAAGTCGTTAAGGAGGTGGGTCCTTCACTGGGCGTTCGTGTCCATGATGTGAAGTCAATCAAGGGGGGTGGCGTAGTGATACGCACTCCCTCTGTTGCTGAGAGGGAGAAAGTGGCGAGCAACGCCAAATTCGGTGAGGTAGGGTTGGACGTTAGCGTCAATAAAAAGTTGGGCCCCAGGGTTGTTGTACAGGGTGTACATACGGAGATATCCCATGAAGAATTCATGGAGGAGCTGTTTCGGCTGAACCTTCGGGAGTTCAGCCCAGAGTCCAAAAAGACGGACGTGAGGATGGTCAGTCGTCCCTGGAAGGTGGCGACTGATGGCAGGACAAATGTTGTCCTAGAGGGTACGGACAAACTAATGTCCACCCTCCTAGATGCGGGTAGGTGCTACGTGAGGTGGTTCTCCTTCCGTGTCCGTGCGGATAGTCCCGTGACCGGCTGCTTCCGGTGCATGGGTTTTGATCACCGAGTGGCAGAATGTAGGGCCAAGGCCGACGTCTGTCGGAGGTGTGGTCAGGAGGGCCACAAGGCAGCCAGTTGCGTCAATGCCCCCCATTGTCGCAACTGTGCATTTAAAGGAAGGCCAGCTGGACATCTCATGATGTCGGCTGCCTGTCCGATTTACTGTGGGGTTGTCGGACGTGCTCTCGCCAGACATTAATGGGTGAGATTTTTCAATTAAATTGCCAGAATTCTTATGCAGTTATGTGCGAGTTAGGGAGTTGCATGATAGAGGCTGGGTGCAGCATCGCCTTACTCCAGGAGCCATACGCCACCAATTTTGGAATGGTAAGTGGTCTTCCTGGGGGTTTCAGGGTCTACACGGACCTTAGGTGTAATGCTGCAATAGTTGTGACTGACCCAAGCTATGACTGCATAGTTTTGGATTCGTCACAAGAGGGTGTATGTGTTTCTGTAGAGGGGGTGTTCGGTAGACTGATTGTTGCTAGCATGTATTGTAAGTTTAGGGAACCTATAGAGCCTTATCTGCGATACATGGATAACCTACTACTCCTTGCGAGTGGTAGCCCATTTATCCTAGGGATGGATGCGAATGCCACGTCCTCGATGTGGTTTAGCAAGTTTTCTCGATGGGCGCACAGATATCGGAGCCACATTCGGGGTCGGGCATTAAGCGAATGGATGGCCGCTAACAGCCTCCATATCCTAAATGAGCCAAGCGTGTGGTACACATTTCATGGTCCTAGAGGGGGGAGCGAC
>NC_071672.1:10212500-10215000 GCF_028554725.1 Zeugodacus cucurbitae | reverse complement strand
TTTGAACGCAAAGTACTTTATTTCTCAATATTCATTGAGAACATAAGGTAGTGTTATAGATTGTTATCAAACGACTATTACAATATACTGAAAAACAATTGTGAAATATACAAAAATTAATATATTGTATAGTTGTTAGAGAGAATCTTATAACATAAAGATACAGATTTTTGAACGCAAAGTACTTTATTTCTCAATATTCATTGAGAACATAAGGTAGGTAGTGTTATAGATTGTTATCAAACGACTATTACAATATACTGAAAAACAATTGTGAAATATACAAAAATTAATATATTGTATAGTTGTTAGAGAGAATCTTATAACATAAAGATACAGATTTTTGAACGCAAAGTACTTTATTTCTCAATATTCATTGAGAACATAAGGTAGTGTTATAGATTGTTATCAAACGACTATTACAATATACTGAAAAACAATTGAAATATACAAAAATTAATATATAATGGTATATTGAATAGTTGTTAGAGAGAACCTTAACATAAAGATACAGCTTTGAACGCAAAGTTATCAAACGACTTTTACAATATACTGAAAAGCAATTGAAATATACAAAAATTAATATAATGGTACATTGTATAACATAAAAACTATGTTTGGTTAAACGGCGGATATAAAAATGATTATATTTACGTAGCCAAATGCATCGTCATCTTATTAGTGACGCGCAAAAAGGAATTCAGGAGATTCCTACTGTCCCTATTTGCGAAGAGCCGAAACCACATATAAAGAGCCAAAAGGCCGAAAAAACGTATATTTGCATATAAAAAAAACTAAATTTGGTTAAACGGCGGGCATAAAAATGATTTTATTTACGTAGCCAAATGCATCGTCATCTTATTAGTGACGCGCATGAAGGAATTCAGTAGATTCCTACTGTCCCTATTTGCGAAGAGCCGAAACCACATATAAAGAGCCAAAAGGCCGAAAAAACGTATATTTGCATATAAAAAAAACTAAGTTTGGTTAAACGGCGGACATAAAAATGATTTTATTTACGTAGCCAAATGCATCGTCATCTTATTAGTGACGCGCAAAAAGGAATTCAGGAGATTCCTACTGTCCCTATTTGCGAAGAGCCGAAACCCCATATAAAGAGCCAAAACGCCGAAACCACGTTCATACAAGTAAAAAAATTTCATATAAATACTAAATAATTTTCATATAGATACTAAGTTTATGAATTCATACAAGTAAATAATTTTCATATAAATACTAAATAATTTTCATATAGATACTAAGTTAATGAATTCAAACAAGTTAAAAATTTTCATATAAATACTAAATAATTTTCATATAAATACTAAGTTAATGAATTCATACAAGTTAAAAATTTTCATATAAATACTAAATAATTTTCATATAGATACTAAGTTAATGAATTCATACAAGTTAAAAATTTTCATATAAATACTAAATAATTTTCATATAGATACTAAGTTTATGAATTCATACAAGTAAATAATTTTCATATAAATACTAAATAATTTTCATATAGATACTAAGTTAATGAATTCATACAAGTTAAAAATTTTCATATAAATACTAAATAATTTTCATATAGATACTAAGTTAATGAATTCATACAAGTTAAAAATTTTCATATAAATACTAAATAATTTTCATATAGATACTAAGTTAATGAATTCATACAAGTTAAAAATTTTCATATAAATACTAAATAATTTTCATATAGATACTAAGTTAATGAATTCATACAAGTTAAAAATTTTCATATAAATACTAAATAATTTTCATATAGATACTAAGTTTATGAATTCATACAAGTTAAAAATTTTCATATAAATACTAAATAATTTTCATATAGATACTAAGTTTATGAATTCATACAAGTAAATAATTTTCATATAAATACTAAATAATTTTCATATAGATACTAAGTTAATGAATTCATACAAGTTAAAAATTTTCATATAAATACTAAATAATTTTCATATAGATACTAAGTTAATGAATTCATACAAGTTAAAAATTTTCATATAAATACTAAATAATTTTCATATAGATACTAAGTTAATGAATTCATACAAGTTAAAAATTTTCATATAAATACTAAATAATTTTCATATAGATACTAAGTTAATGAATTCATACAAGTTAAAAATTTTCATATAAATACTAAATAATTTTCATATAGATACTAAGTTTATGAATTCATACAAGTAAATAATTTTCATATAAATACTAAATAATTTTCATATAGATACTAAGTTTATGAATTCATACAAGTAAATAATTTTCATATAAGTACTAAGTGTATGAATTCATACAACTAAATAATTTTCATATAAGTACAAAAAATTTAAAAAAAAAAATAAATGTTAAGCTATTTTTGATGTTGTAATATTTCTTAGAAGCATAATGCTCATAGAAAATGATATAAATTACTTGTATATATATGAATTTAAAACTTTTATATGGTTAAAAAGATTTTCTCCATACGATTTCCGGTTGGTGA
>NC_071672.1:10202500-10207500 GCF_028554725.1 Zeugodacus cucurbitae | reverse complement strand
TGTGACCCGAAAGATGGTGAACTATACTTGATCAGGTTGAAGTCAGGGGAAACCCTGATGGAAGACCGAAACAGTTCTGACGTGCAAATCGATTGTCAGAATTGAGTATAGGGGCGAAAGACCAATCGAACCATCTAGTAGCTGGTTCCCTCCGAAGTTTCCCTCAGGATAGCTGGTGCATTTAAATATTATGTAAAATAATCTTATCTGGTAAAGCGAATGATTAGAGGCCTTAGGGTCGAAACGACCTTAACCTATTCTCAAACTTTAAATGGGTAAGAACCTCACCTTTCTTGATATGAAGGTTGAGGTTATGATATAATGTGCCCAGTGGGCCACTTTTGGTAAGCAGAACTGGCGCTGTGGGATGAACCAAACGTAATGTTACGGTGCCCAAATTAACAACTCATGCAGATACCATGAAAGGCGTTGGTTGCTTAAAACAGCAGGACGGTGGACATGGAAGTCGTAATCCGCTAAGGAGTGTGTAACAACTCACCTGCCGAAGCAACTAGCCCTTAAAATGGATGGCGCTTAAGTTGTATACCTATACATTACCGCTAAAGTACATGATTTATAATACAATTTCGGTTGGATTATAAATTTTGAAACTTTAGTGAGTAGGAGGGTACAATGGTGTGCTTAGAAGTGTTTGGCGTAAGCCTGCATGGAGCCGCCATTGGTACAGATCTTGGTGGTAGTAGCAAATAATCGAATGAGACCTTGGAGGACTGAAGTGGAGAAGGGTTTCGTGTGAACAGTGGTTGATCACGAGTTAGTCGGTCCTAAGTTCAAGGCGAAAGCCGAAAATTTTCAAGTTTTAATGAATTGTTGAGAATATATAATTATTATGTTTTCTTCATAGTAATTAAACACTTGAATAATTTTGAACGAAAGGGAATACGGTTCCAATTCCGTAACCTGTTGAGTATCCGTTTGTTATTAAAAATGGGCCTTGTGCTCATCCTGGCAACAGGAACGACCATAAAGAAGCCGTCGAGAGGTATCGGAAGAGTTTTCTTTTCTGTTTTATAGTCGTACTACCATGGAAGTCTTTCGAAGAGAGATATGGTAGATGGACTAGAAGAGCATGACATTTACTGTTGTGTCGATATTTTCTCCTCGGACCTTGAAAATTTATGGTGGGGTTACGCAAACTTCTCAACAGGCCGTACCAATATCCGCAGCTGGTCTCCAAGGTGAAGAGTCTCTAGTCGATAGAATAATGTAGGTAAGGGAAGTCGGCAAATTAGATCCGTAACTTCGGGATAAGGATTGGCTCTGAAGATTGAGATAGTCGGGCTTGATTGGGAAGCAATACCATGGTTTATGTACTCGTTCTGGGTAAATAGAGAATTTCGGTTCTTGTTCCCCGGATAGTAGTTACGTAGCCAATTGTGGAACTTTCTTGCTAAAATTTTATAAGAATTATATCGCAAGATATATATTCTTATTTAATTATAACGATTATCAATTAACAATCAATTCAGAACTGGCACGGACTTGGGGAATCCGACTGTCTAATTAAAACAAAGCATTGTGATGGCCCTAACGGGTGTTGACACAATGTGATTTCTGCCCAGTGCTCTGAATGTCAAAGTGAAGAAATTCAAGTAAGCGCGGGTAAACGGCGGGAGTAACTATGACTCTCTTAAGGTAGCCAAATGCCTCGTCATCTAATTAGTGACGCGCATGAATGGATTAACGAGATTCCTACTGTCCCTATCTACTCAGTTGTTTGTAGAACCTCGAAGTGAACGGACGTGTTTGCGCATCATTGCGAGTTTTTAAAAGCGATTTTTAAGTATTTTTCAGTGTTTCTGAAAGTGATAAAATTTTTCGGTTTTTCCGGTCTGTCGGTAGCCTGTTGTGAAAATAGACACAGTGAGCAGGTACGTGAGGGATTATACACATCGTGTGTATTCCCAAAAGTGTGAAAGGATAGCGGCTTAGGCCATTAACGGAGTGTGTATTAGTGAACGAAGTGTGGGATTTCCCAGCAGTGCGCATAGTTAGCGGCATCTGCCATAACAAACATTGTGTACAGTGCAGGTAGTGAAAGATCTGTGTTTTTGTTGTGCGCGAGTGTAGGAGAAATGCCTCCACCACGGAGGAGAGGGGCAAAAGCCCCAGCGGAGAGCGAAGACTCTGGGCCTTCAATGGTCCAGGTGGAGTCATCGACGGACGAGGACGGAGTGGGGCAACCCTTACGGCCCCCACCCAAGAGGAAGGCGCGATTGGGTTCGCCACCACAGGCGAACTCGGGAGAGAGCGGGACGGAGGGAGCACTCCAGAAGCTGTTACCGGTTGCAACCAAAGCAGCCGTAGACCAGAAGATGGCGGCGAAGGACGGAGCCAATGGAGGCAGGAAAGGTTGCCCGGACAACAAGGTAGGGGGCAGCAAGGGGGGTAAAGGGGGTGTTATTGGGGGTGAGGGTCATGTTACGGCGATGAAAGCCGTAACAGCCCAGTTTAACGAGGTTGTGTTCGGGGCGAAAAGCCTCGAAGTCACAACAATGAAGGAACTCGTAGGGATCTCCTCTAAATATGAGGAGATTCTTATGAGTGTCCTAACAGAAAATGCTCATCTTCGTGGGCAAATTGAGGGATTGAAGGGGGGTTGTGGGACATCTTCCGTCCCTCGGAGTACAGCAGGGGCGGCTGCTGCTGCTCCCTCGGCGCCTGCCCCTCCGGCACCCGTGCTGGAGGCAATTGCGCCGACGGTGAGGAAACCAGTGGAAACCTGGTCGGTTGTGGTGAGGAGCAAGGCTCCTGTGACTTCCTCAAAGGAAGTCATAAATAAGGTTGTTAAGGAGGTGGGTCCTTCACTGGGTGTTCGTGTCCATGATGTGAAGTCAATCAAGGGGGGTGGCGTAGTGATACGCACTCCCTCTGTTGCTGAGAGGGAGAAAGTGGCGAGCAACGCCAAATTCGGTGAGGTAGGGTTGGACGTTAGCGTCAATAAAAAGTTGGGGCCCAGGGTCGTGGTACAGGGAGTATACACGGAAATATCCCATGAAGAATTCATGGAGGAGCTGTTTCGGCTGAACCTTCGGGAGTTCAGCCCAGAGTCCAAAAAGACGGACGTGAGGATGGTCAGTCGCCCCTGGAAGGTGGCGACTGATGGCAGGACAAATGTTGTCCTAGAGGGTACGGACAAACTAATGTCCACCCTCCTGGATGCGGGTAGGTGCTACGTCAAGTGGTTCTCCTTCCGTGTCCGCGCGGATAGTCCCGTGACCGGCTGCTTCCGGTGCATGGGTTTTGATCACCGAGTGGCAGAATGCAGGGCCAAGACCGACGTCTGTCGGAGGTGTGGTCAGGAGGGCCACAAGGCTGCCAGTTGCGTCAATGCCCCCCATTGTCGCAACTGTGCATTTAAAGGAAGGCCAGCTGGACATCTCATGATGTCGGCTGCCTGTCCGATTTACTGTGGGGTTGTCGGACGTGCTCTCGCCAGACATTAATGGGTGAGATTTTTCAATTAAATTGCCAGAATTCTTATGCAGTTATGTGCGAGTTAGGGAATTGCATGATAGAGGCTGGGTGCAGCATCGCCTTACTCCAGGAGCCATACGCCACCAATTTTGGAATGGTAAGTGGTCTTCCTGGGGGTTTCAGGGTCTACACGGACCTTAGGTGTAATGCTGCAATAGTTGTGACTGACCCAAGCTATGACTGCATAGTTTTGGATTCGTCACAAGAGGGTGTATGTGTTTCTGTAGAGGGGGTGTTCGGTAGACTGATTGTTGCTAGCATGTATTGTAAGTTTAGGGAACCTATAGAGCCTTATCTGCGATACATGGATAACCTACTACTCCTTGCGAGTGGTAGCCCATTTATCCTAGGGATGGATGCGAATGCCACGTCCTCGATGTGGTTTAGCAAGTTTTCTCGATGGGCGCACAGATATCGGAGCCACATTCGGGGTCGGGCATTAAGCGAATGGATGGCCGCTAACAGCCTCCACATCCTAAATGAGCCAAGCGAGTGGTACACATTTCATGGTCTTAGAGGGGGGAGCGACATTGACGTGTCCTTGATCAATGAGGCAGGAAATAGGGCGTTCAGTTTTAGGTGGGAGATTATGGGAGGGTGGGGATTGAGCGATCATAATTTGATTAAAGTTATGGTTACTCCTAATTCCCCTCCCTCGACGCATGCAAGTCCATTGCGGCGATGGCGTACCTCTGGTATCGACTTGAACCAATATGGACAGTGTGTTAGGGAAGCGGTATTGGACATACCGCTTAGTGAGTTTGAAAATCTGGGGGTGGACGAGCAAATTGCTCGGCTGTACGAATTGGTCTGGGGAGTGAACGATAGGTTGTTGAAGAAATATAAGGACTTTAGGGTTAGGAAAATAAAATGGTGGACGCAGGAATTAACCCTGAGAGGAGGGCTGTCCGGCGATTGAGACGGAAGTTTCAACGCGCTCGGCGGTCAAATTCGGATAGGTTGGCCCAGATTAGGAACGATTTTAGTTGTGCGATGCATGAGTATAAAGCCATGCTAATTAAAATAAAAGAAGAGGAGTGGAGGGGGTTCGTTAATGAGCATAGGGATGACCCCTGGGGTCAGGTCTTAAGGATTTGTAGGGGTCGTAGGAGGGAGGACATCACTTCTCTTCGTGTTGATGACACTGTGTTATCAACATGGAGTGAGTGTGCAGGGGTTCTGTTAGGAGCGTTCTTTCCTAGGGCTGAGGAGCTGGCACCTCTCGCACAAGAGGTACCGGTTCCTCCACTTGATGATGGGGAGTTGGGATATGCCTTTAGCCTGGTTAGGTCTAAACGGTCCCCAGGTCTTGATGGTTTGAACGGAGAGTTGTGCAAAAGCTTGTGGAAGTTCATTCCGGAATACTTGGAGGTCATTTACGATAAGTGCATTTGTGAGGGGTATTTTCCACGTGAGTGGAAAAGTGCTAGGGTTGTTCCTCTCCTGAAGTCACCTGATAAGATTAGGAGTGATCCACGATCTTATCGGGGCATCAGTCTTCT
>NC_071672.1:10185000-10197500 GCF_028554725.1 Zeugodacus cucurbitae | reverse complement strand
AAAACTAAGTTTGGTTAAACGGCGGACATAAAAATGATTTTATTTACGTAGCCAAATGCATCGTCATCTTATTAGTGACGCGCAAAAAGGAATTCAGGAGATTCCTACTGTCCCTATTTGCGAAGAGCCGAAACCCCATATAAAGAGCCAAAACGCCGAAACCACGTTCATACAAGTAAAAAAATTTCATATAAATACTAAATAATTTTCATATAGATACTAAGTTTATGAATTCATACAAGTAAATAATTTTCATATAAATACTAAATAATTTTCATATAGATACTAAGTTAATGAATTCAAACAAGTTAAAAATTTTCATATAAATACTAAATAATTTTCATATAAATACTAAGTTAATGAATTCATACAAGTTAAAAATTTTCATATAAATACTAAATAATTTTCATATAGATACTAAGTTAATGAATTCATACAAGTTAAAAATTTTCATATAAATACTAAATAATTTTCATATAGATACTAAGTTTATGAATTCATACAAGTAAATAATTTTCATATAAATACTAAATAATTTTCATATAGATACTAAGTTAATGAATTCATACAAGTTAAAAATTTTCATATAAATACTAAATAATTTTCATATAGATACTAAGTTAATGAATTCATACAAGTTAAAAATTTTCATATAAATACTAAATAATTTTCATATAGATACTAAGTTAATGAATTCATACAAGTTAAAAATTTTCATATAAATACTAAATAATTTTCATATAGATACTAAGTTAATGAATTCATACAAGTTAAAAATTTTCATATAAATACTAAATAATTTTCATATAGATACTAAGTTTATGAATTCATACAAGTTAAAAATTTTCATATAAATACTAAATAATTTTCATATAGATACTAAGTTTATGAATTCATACAAGTAAATAATTTTCATATAAATACTAAATAATTTTCATATAGATACTAAGTTAATGAATTCATACAAGTTAAAAATTTTCATATAAATACTAAATAATTTTCATATAGATACTAAGTTAATGAATTCATACAAGTTAAAAATTTTCATATAAATACTAAATAATTTTCATATAGATACTAAGTTAATGAATTCATACAAGTTAAAAATTTTCATATAAATACTAAATAATTTTCATATAGATACTAAGTTAATGAATTCATACAAGTTAAAAATTTTCATATAAATACTAAATAATTTTCATATAGATACTAAGTTTATGAATTCATACAAGTAAATAATTTTCATATAAATACTAAATAATTTTCATATAGATACTAAGTTTATGAATTCATACAAGTAAATAATTTTCATATAAGTACTAAGTGTATGAATTCATACAACTAAATAATTTTCATATAAGTACAAAAAATTTAAAAAAAAAAATAAATGTTAAGCTATTTTTGATGTTGTAATATTTCTTAGAAGCATAATGCTCATAGAAAATGATATAAATTACTTGTATATATATGAATTTAAAACTTTTATATGGTTAAAAAGATTTTCTCCATACGATTTCCGGTTGGTGAGGTGTACGTGGCAGAAAACATATATGTTGTATGAAACTTCAACATTAGTACTTGTATGAAAATTTTAATACTTGTATGAAATTGCATACTTAGTACTTATATGAAAATTATTTTCATATATTTATAAAAGTATTTAAGTGTAATATATAAATGAGAGCAAAAAAATTTATTCCTGGTTTGCTACAGTTGGTTTAAATAGAAATAATTTTGTTAATAATGAAATGTTATTAATTGAGATTATTCTTCTATACCTAACATAATGTAGTCGTTTTTTTTTTTAATTTAACTTTTTTTGGGGTTTGTTCTTCTATTCACATAAAATATATGTGGGTAAAGAATAAAATTCAATAAAGTTAAATATTTATATTATTACGCTCGAATACTTTCATATCATATATGAAATAAAATGAAAAATAATTGAATTGAAATTATTAATTTCAAATCAAAAGAAAAACGTATATACTCTTAAAAAAAGATATATACACTATATGCATTGAAATAAAGTAAAATGTATAAAAAATGATATTATTTGAAAGTTTAACAAATACAAGAAGAAACATCGTCCTTACATTAATAATTATATTATATATGTATAGAGAACGAAAATTCTTTCTCACGATAAGATACACAGTCTCAAAGTCCGAATAAGACCGCAATAAATAATACAATAATATGAAATTTAAATGACATGAAGTAAATTATTTAATCCGACCATAGTAGAAGAAATTTCATAATTATTTATTGTCGCGATTTCGTTCTCCTTTGCATTGTGTATATGTCGTGTACTTAATTTTCAAATATTGAAAATATCATTATAAAAATTTATATAGTATAAAAAATATTATATAAATGAATAAAAAATATTATTCTGGTTGATCCTGCCAGTAGTTATATGCTTGTCTCAAAGATTAAGCCATGCATGTCTAAGTACAAACAAATTAAAAGTGAAACCGCAAAAGGCTCATTATATCAGTTATGGTTCCATAGATCGTTAACAGTTACTTGGATAACTGTGGTAATTCTAGAGCTAATACATGCAAAATAAACACGGACCTTTTGGAACGTGTGCTTTTATTAGGCTAAAACCAAGCGATCGTAAGATCGTTATATTGGTTGAACTCTAGATAACTTGCAGATCGTATGGTCTCGTACCGACGACAGATCTTTCAAATGTCTGCCCTATCAACTTTTGATGGTAGTATCTAGGACTACCATGGTTGCAACGGGTAACGGGGAATCAGGGTTCGATTCCGGAGAGGGAGCCTGAGAAACGGCTACCACATCTAAGGAAGGCAGCAGGCGCGTAAATTACCCACTCCCAGTTCGGGGAGGTAGTGACGAAAAATAACAATACAGGACTCATATCCGAGGCCCTGTAATTGGAATGAGTACACTTTAAATCCTTTAACAAGGACCTATTGGAGGGCAAGTCTGGTGCCAGCAGCCGCGGTAATTCCAGCTCCAATAGCGTATATTAAAGTTGTTGCGGTTAAAACGTTCGTAGTTGAATTTGTGCTTCATACGGGTAGTACAGCTATAATTGTGGTATGTACATTACCTTATGTATGCAAGCGTATTACCGGTGGAGTTCTTATATGTAATTAATACAATGTATTTTTTATATATTCCTCCTATTTAAACCTGCTTCAGTGCTCTTCATCGAGTGTTGTTGTGGGCCGGTACAATTACTTTGAACAAATTAGAGTGCTTAAAGCAGGCTCCAAATGCCTGAATATTTTGTGCATGGAATAATGAAATAAGACCTCTGTTCTACTTTCATTGGTTTTTAGATCAAGAGGTAATGATTAATAGAAGCAGTTTGGGGGCATTAGTATTACGACGCGAGAGGTGAAATTCTTGGACCGTCGTAAGACTAACTTAAGCGAAAGCATTTGCCAAAGATGTTTTCATTAATCAAGAACGAAAGTTAGAGGTTCGAAGGCGATCAGATACCGCCCTAGTTCTAACCATAAACGATGCCAGCTAGCAATTGGGTGTAGCTACTACTATGGCTCTCTCAGTCGCTTCCCGGGAAACCAAAGCTTTTGGGCTCCGGGGGAAGTATGGTTGCAAAGCTGAAACTTAAAGGAATTGACGGAAGGGCACCACCAGGAGTGGAGCCTGCGGCTTAATTTGACTCAACACGGGAAAACTTACCAGGTCCGAACATAAGCGTGTAAGACAGATTGATAGCTCTTTCTCGAATCTATGGGTGGTGGTGCATGGCCGTTCTTAGTTCGTGGAGTGATTTGTCTGGTTAATTCCGATAACGAACGAGACTCAAATATATTAAATAGATGCTTTCAGGATTATGGTGTTGAAGCTTATATAGCCTTCATTCATGAGTTCATCTTGAATGTGCAAGTGTTTGAATGTGTTTATATAAGTGGAGCCGTACCTGTTGGTTTGTCCCATTATAAGGACACTAGCTTCTTAAATGGACAAATTGCGTCTAGCAGTAACGAGATTGAGCAATAACAGGTCTGTGATGCCCTTAGATGTCCTGGGCTGCACGCGCGCTACAATGAAAGTATCAACGTGTATTTCCTAGACCGAGAGGTCCGGGTAAACCGCTGAACCACTTTCATGCTTGGGATTGTGAACTGAAACTGTTCACATGAACTTGGAATTCCCAGTAAGTGTGAGTCATTAACTCGCATTGATTACGTCCCTGCCCTTTGTACACACCGCCCGTCGCTACTACCGATTGAATTATTTAGTGAGGTCTCCGGACGTGATCACTGTGACGCCTTGTGTTTCACGGTTGTTTCGCAAAAGTTGACCGAACTTGATTATTTAGAGGAAGTAAAAGTCGTAACAAGGTTTCCGTAGGTGAACCTGCGGAAGGATCATTATTGTGTTCCTATCCGTAAATATTATAAAAAAAAACAAACAAACAAACAAACAAACAAAAAAAGAATAAAAAAGAAAAATTATTTTCTTTTTTTTCTTTTCATTCATTTATTTGAATGTTTTTCTTTTTTTTCTTTTTTTTTTTACTCCTTGTATTGTAGTATAATGAAAATTATATCGCATACATTGTATTTGAACGCAACAAACCTTTAAACATATATAGTTGTACTTATTATTTATAAAAATAATATAAATGATAAGTTAATTTGTTCTCATTAACGTGTAATTCCTTAAAAATATATAGAAATTAAATAAAATGTAATAAAAAAGGAATTACTGTTTTTGTTGGACTAAGACATGCGCAACTTGTAAATGTTTGGGTTGAAAATTACAATTTATTGAAAGATGTTTTAAAATAATTTATATATTATATACGAAAACGAAATGTTATTCTTTCAATAAATTAAAAACTCTTGACGTTAAATTAAAATAAACAAAAAATTATCACTCTAAGCGGTGGATCACTCGGCTCATGGGTCGATGAAGAACGCAGCTAACTGTGCGTCATCGTGTGAACTGCAGGACACATGAACATCGACATTTTGAACGCATATTGCAGTCCATGCTGTTATGTACTTTAATTAATTTTAAAGTGCTGCTTGGACTACATATGGTTGAGGGTTGTAAGACTATGCTAAATTAGTTGCTTATTCTTTTAGTCAATTAAAAGAATTTAAGCACATGGTATATTACTGGATTGTATTTTTCAATCCATAATATTAATAGCATAAAAAGAAATATAGAAAATATATTCTTGAACACCTCATATTTGAACGAAATTTTATAATAAATAAGAATCTTAGTATTCCCAAAAACAATAAAATTTCAATATTATTATTTCAAATAATATATACATTTAGAGGAACGTCTAGCATAAAATATTATTTTATTCTAGGATTGCCTTAAATGTAAAAAAGCAAGAAAATAATATTGTTGTTATAATGAAGTAGTAGTACGGGATGAAAAGATTGAATATTTATTATTAAGAAAATTATTTTGGTGTTAAGAAATAATTATGTATGTTTCTTTAAAATAGCAAAAAGCTAAAATATAAAATAAATATAAATATTTTTATACAACCTCAACTCATATGGGACTACCCCCTGAATTTAAGCATATTAATGAGGGGAGGAAAAGAAACTAACAAGGATTTTCTTAGTAGCGGCGAGCGAAAAGAAAATAGTTCAGCACTAAGTCACTTTGTCTATATGGCAAATGTGAGATGCAGTGTATGGAATATCTTAATATCTAGTATGAGAAATTAACGATTTAAGTCCTTCTTAAATGAGGCCATTTACCCATAGAGGGTGCCAGGCCCGTATAACGTTAATGATTACTAGAAAGATATTTCCAAAGAGTCGTGTTGCTTGATAGTGCAGCACTAAGTGGGTGGTAAACTCCATCTAAAACTAAATATAACCATGAGACCGATAGTAAACAAGTACCGTGAGGGAAAGTTGAAAAGAACTCTGAATAGAGAGTTAAATAGTACGTGAAACTGCTTAGAGGTTAAGCCCGATGAACCTGAATATCCATTATGAAAAATTCATCATTATAACTGTGATATTTATAATATTATAGTAATAGTGTGCATTTTTTTCATATAAGGACATTGTAATCTATTAACATAATAAAATATTTATCAAAAGATCATTGGTGTTAAGTTTATTCAAATTAATTTGCTTTTAGCTTATTAACATAGAATAAATACTGATGATTTGATAAAGTGTTGATAGATTTTACATATATAATGCTTAAATTCTTTTGAATTTTACAATAATATTATTATCATTGATTTTAATATTAATTGTATGCATTTATATGATTAACAATGCGAAAGATTCAGGATACCTTCGGGACCCGTCTTGAAACACGGACCAAGGAGTCTAACATATGTGCAAGTCATTGGGTTATATTAAACCTAATGGCGAAATTAACTTAACTTTTATATAATGGGATTAATTTTTAGTGAAATATTTTACTATTAATTCAATCCCGGGGCGTTCCATATAGTTATGTATAATGATAATTTATTATTATTTATACCTCTAACTGGAGCGTACCTTGAGCATATATGCTGTGACCCGAAAGATGGTGAACTATACTTGATCAGGTTGAAGTCAGGGGAAACCCTGATGGAAGACCGAAACAGTTCTGACGTGCAAATCGATTGTCAGAATTGAGTATAGGGGCGAAAGACCAATCGAACCATCTAGTAGCTGGTTCCCTCCGAAGTTTCCCTCAGGATAGCTGGTGCATTTAAATATTATGTAAAATAATCTTATCTGGTAAAGCGAATGATTAGAGGCCTTAGGGTCGAAACGACCTTAACCTATTCTCAAACTTTAAATGGGTAAGAACCTCACCTTTCTTGATATGAAGGTTGAGGTTATGATATAATGTGCCCAGTGGGCCACTTTTGGTAAGCAGAACTGGCGCTGTGGGATGAACCAAACGTAATGTTACGGTGCCCAAATTAACAACTCATGCAGATACCATGAAAGGCGTTGGTTGCTTAAAACAGCAGGACGGTGGACATGGAAGTCGTAATCCGCTAAGGAGTGTGTAACAACTCACCTGCCGAAGCAACTAGCCCTTAAAATGGATGGCGCTTAAGTTGTATACCTATACATTACCGCTAAAGTACATGATTTATAATACAATTTCGGTTGGATTATAAATTTTGAAACTTTAGTGAGTAGGAGGGTACAATGGTGTGCTTAGAAGTGTTTGGCGTAAGCCTGCATGGAGCCGCCATTGGTACAGATCTTGGTGGTAGTAGCAAATAATCGAATGAGACCTTGGAGGACTGAAGTGGAGAAGGGTTTCGTGTGAACAGTGGTTGATCACGAGTTAGTCGGTCCTAAGTTCAAGGCGAAAGCCGAAAATTTTCAAGTTTTAATGAATTGTTGAGAATATATAATTATTATGTTTTCTTCATAGTAATTAAACACTTGAATAATTTTGAACGAAAGGGAATACGGTTCCAATTCCGTAACCTGTTGAGTATCCGTTTGTTATTAAAAATGGGCCTTGTGCTCATCCTGGCAACAGGAACGACCATAAAGAAGCCGTCGAGAGGTATCGGAAGAGTTTTCTTTTCTGTTTTATAGTCGTACTACCATGGAAGTCTTTCGAAGAGAGATATGGTAGATGGACTAGAAGAGCATGACATTTACTGTTGTGTCGATATTTTCTCCTCGGACCTTGAAAATTTATGGTGGGGTTACGCAAACTTCTCAACAGGCCGTACCAATATCCGCAGCTGGTCTCCAAGGTGAAGAGTCTCTAGTCGATAGAATAATGTAGGTAAGGGAAGTCGGCAAATTAGATCCGTAACTTCGGGATAAGGATTGGCTCTGAAGATTGAGATAGTCGGGCTTGATTGGGAAGCAATACCATGGTTTATGTACTCGTTCTGGGTAAATAGAGAATTTCGGTTCTTGTTCCCCGGATAGTAGTTACGTAGCCAATTGTGGAACTTTCTTGCTAAAATTTTATAAGAATTATATCGCAAGATATATATTCTTATTTAATTATAACGATTATCAATTAACAATCAATTCAGAACTGGCACGGACTTGGGGAATCCGACTGTCTAATTAAAACAAAGCATTGTGATGGCCCTAACGGGTGTTGACACAATGTGATTTCTGCCCAGTGCTCTGAATGTCAAAGTGAAGAAATTCAAGTAAGCGCGGGTAAACGGCGGGAGTAACTATGACTCTCTTAAGGTAGCCAAATGCCTCGTCATCTAATTAGTGACGCGCATGAATGGATTAACGAGATTCCTACTGTCCCTATCTACTCAGTTGTTTGTAGAACCTCGAAGTGAACGGACGTGTTTGCGCATCATTGCGAGTTTTTAAAAGCGATTTTTAAGTATTTTTCAGTGTTTCTGAAAGTGATAAAATTTTTCGGTTTTTCCGGTCTGTCGGTAGCCTGTTGTGAAAATAGACACAGTGAGCAGGTACGTGAGGGATTATACACATCGTGTGTATTCCCAAAAGTGTGAAAGGATAGCGGCTTAGGCCATTAACGGAGTGTGTATTAGTGAACGAAGTGTGGGATTTCCCAGCAGTGCGCATAGTTAGCGGCATCTGCCATAACAAATATTGTGTACATTGCAGGTAGTGAAAGATCTGTGTTTTTGTTGTGCGCGAGTGTAGGAGAAATGCCTCCACCACGGAGGAGAGGGGCAAAAGCCCCAGCGGAGAGCGAAGACTCTGGGCCTTCAATGGTCCAGGTGGAGTCATCGACCGATGAGGACGGAGTGGGGCAACCCTCGCGGCCCCCACCCAAGAGGAAGGCGCGATTAGGTTCGCCACCACAGGCGAACTCGGGCGAGAGCGGGACGGATGGAGTACTCCAGAAGCTGGATACGGTTGCAACAAAAGCAGCCGTAGGACTGAAGGTTGCGGCGAAGGACGGAGCCAGTGGAAGCAGGCAAGGTTGCCCAAACAGCAAGGTAGGGGGCAACAAGGGGGGTAAAGGGGGTGCTATTGGGGGTGAGGGCCATGTTACGGCGATGAAAGCCGTAACAGCCCAGTTGAACGAGGTTGTGTTCGGGGCGAAAAGCCTCGAAGTCACAACGATGAAGGAACTCGTAGGGATCGCCTCTAAATATGAGGAGATTCTTATGAGTGTCCTGACGGAAAATGCTCATCTTCGTGGGCAAATTGAGGGTTTGAAGGGTGGTATTGGGACATCTTCCGTCCCTCGGAGCACAGCAGGGGCGGCTGCTGCTGCTCCCTCGGCGCCTGCCCCTCCAGCACCCGTGCTGGAGGCAATTGCGCCGACGGTGAGGAAACCAGTAGAAACCTGGTCGGTTGTGGTGAGGAGCAAGGCTCCTGTGACTTCCTCAAAGGAAGTCATAAATAAGGTTGTTAAGGAGGTGGGTCCTTCACTGGGTGTTCGCGTCCATGACGTGAAGACAATAAAGGGGGGTGGCGTAGTGATACGCACTCCCTCTGTTGCTGAGAGGGAGAAAGTGGCGAGCAACGCCAAATTCGGTGAGGTAGGGTTGGACGTTAGCGTCAATAAAAAGTTGGGGCCCAGGGTCGTGGTACAGGGAGTATACACGGAAATATCCCATGAAGAATTCATGGAGGAGCTGTTTCGGCTGAACCTTCGGGAGTTCAGCCCGGAGTCCAAAAAGACGGACGTGAGGATGGTCAGTCGCCCCTGGAAGGTGGCGACTGATGGCAGGACAAATGTTGTCCTAGAGGGTACGGACAAACTAATGTCCACCCTCCTGGATGCGGGTAGGTGCTACGTCAAGTGGTTCTCCTTCCGTGTCCGCGCGGATAGTCCCGTGACCGGCTGCTTCCGGTGCATGGGTTTTGATCACCGAGTGGCAGAATGCAGGGCCAAGACCGACGTCTGTCGGAGGTGTGGTCAGGAGGGCCACAAGGCTGCCAGTTGCGTCAATGCCCCCCATTGTCGCAACTGTGCATTTAAAGGAAGGCCAGCTGGACATCTCATGATGTCGGCTGCCTGTCCGATTTACTGTGGGGTTGTCGGACGTGCTCTCGCCAGACATTAATGGGTGAGATTTTTCAATTAAATTGCCAGAATTCTTATGCAGTTATGTGCGAGTTAGGGAGTTGCATGATAGAGGCTGGGTGCAGCATCGCCTTACTCCAGGAGCCATACGCCACCAATTTTGGAATGGTAAGTGGTCTTCCTGGGGGTTTCAGGGTCTACACGGACCTTAGGTGTAATGCTGCAATAGTTGTGACTGACCCAAGCTATGACTGCATAGTTTTGGATTCGTCACAAGAGGGTGTATGTGTTTCTGTAGAGGGGGTGTTCGGTAGACTGATTGTTGCTAGCATGTATTGTAAGTTTAGGGAACCTATAGAGCCTTATCTGCGATACATGGATAACCTACTACTCCTTGCGAGTGGTAGCCCATTTATCCTAGGGATGGATGCGAATGCCACGTCCTCGATGTGGTTTAGCAAGTTTTCTCGATGGGCGCACAGATATCGGAGCCACATTCGGGGTCGGGCATTAAGCGAATGGATGGTCGCTAACAGCCTCCACATCCTAAATGAGCCAAGCGTGTGGTACACATTTCATGGTCCTAGAGGGGGGAGCGACATTGACGTGTCCTTGATCAATGAGGCAGCAAATAGGGCGTTCAGTTTTAGGTGGGAGATTATGGGAGGGTGGGGATTGAGCGATCATAATTTGATTAAAATTATGGTTACTCCTAATTCCCCTCCCTCGACGCATGCAAGTCCATTGCGGCGATGGCGTACCTCTGGTATCGACTTGAACCAATATGGACAGTGTGTTAGGGAAGCGGTATTGGACATACCGCTTAGTGAGTTTGAAAATCTGGGGGTGGACGAGCAAATTGCTCGGTTGTACGAATTGGTCTGGGGAGTGAACGATAGGTTGTTGAAGAAATATAAGGATTTTAGGGTTAGGAAAATAAAGTGGTGGACGCAGGAATTAACCCTGAAGAGGAGGGCTGTCCGGCGATTGAGACGGAAGTTTCAACGCGCTCGGCGGTCAAATTCGGATAGGTTGGCCCAGATTAGGAACGATTTTAGTTGTGCGATGCATGAGTATAAGGCCATGCTAATTAAAATCAAAGAAGAGGAGTGGAGGGGGTTCGTTAATGAGCATAGGGATGACCCCTGGGGTCAGGTCTTAAGGATTTGTAGGGGTCGTAGGAGGGAGGACATCACTTCTCTTCGTGTTGATGACACTGTGTTATCAACATGGAGTGAGTGTGCAGGGGTTCTGTTAGGAGCATTCTTTCCTAGGGCTGAGGAGCTGGCACCTCTCGCACAAGAGGTACCGGTTCCTCCACTTGATGATGGGGAGTTGGGATATGCCTTTAGCCTGGTTAGGTCTAAACGGTCCCCAGGTCTTGATGGTTTGAACGGAGAGTTGTGTAAAAGCTTGTGGAAGTTCATTCCGGAATACTTGGAGGTCATTTACGATAAGTGCATTTGTGAGGGATATTTTCCACGTGAGTGGAAAAGTGCTAGGGTTGTTCCTCTCCTGAAGTCACCTGATAAGATTAGGAGTGATCCACGATCTTATCGGGGCATCAGTCTTCTTCCAGTGCTGGGTAAAGTACTGGAGAGGGTTATGGTGGAACGGCTTCAGGAGCTAACGCGGGATTTGAGGTCGGATAGGCAGTATGGCTTTAGGAAGGGACGTAGTGTAGAGGACGCCTGGATGTATGTTCAGCGTGCTGTCCGGGAGAATGCCAACAAATATGTCCTTGGCATATTTGTCGATTTCAAGGGGGCATTCGATTACCTAATCTGGGATCGCGTGATTCAACGACTGGAGGAACTTGGCTGTCCGGAAATTAGTCTCTGGCAGAGCTACTTTTCGGACAGAAAAGCCTCTATCGTAGGAATGAATGGTAGCGCGGACATTAGGGTAGAACGGGGCTGCCCACAGGGATCCATCTGTGGTCCATATATTTGGAACCTAATGATGGACTCTCTGCTTGGCCAACTTGAAACGCTTTGTGGTTGTTGTGCATATGCAGACGACCTTCTGCTCCTAGTTGACGGTCGTTCACGATTGGAGTTAGAACGAAAGGGTGAACGACTGTTAGGAATTGTTCACAATTGGGGTATAGGTGTGGGGGTTGACGTATCGATTGACAAGACGGTGACAATGCTCTTGAAAGGCATACTGTCATCGGCTCGTCCACCGATTATCCGAATGAATGGGGTCAATATCAGGTATGTGACGCAAGTCAAATATCTGGGATTGACCATCGGCGAAAGGATGTGTTTCAACCCTCACTTGGTTTACGTGGAGGAGCGATTGTTAGGAATTGCCGGCAAGATTAAGCGCGTGTTAAGGAGTGATTGGGGTCTCGGACGTCGTGCGGTTCGCACTATATATAGTGGCTTATTTGTGGCCTGTGCCACATATGGAGCCGCTATATGGTGGGAATTAGCATCAAAGGTCAGGGGTCGCCAAAAACTTCTTTCCATACAACGTTGTTTGATGCTTGCCTGTTTGCCTGTATGTCGCACGATTTCTACAGAGGCGCTGCAGGTGTTGTTAGGTGCGCC
>NC_071672.1:10162500-10175000 GCF_028554725.1 Zeugodacus cucurbitae | reverse complement strand
TTCAGCACTAAGTCACTTTGTCTATATGGCAAATGTGAGATGCAGTGTATGGAATATCTTAATATCTAGTATGAGAAATTAACGATTTAAGTCCTTCTTAAATGAGGCCATTTACCCATAGAGGGTGCCAGGCCCGTATAACGTTAATGATTACTAGAAAGATATTTCCAAAGAGTCGTGTTGCTTGATAGTGCAGCACTAAGTGGGTGGTAAACTCCATCTAAAACTAAATATAACCATGAGACCGATAGTAAACAAGTACCGTGAGGGAAAGTTGAAAAGAACTCTGAATAGAGAGTTAAATAGTACGTGAAACTGCTTAGAGGTTAAGCCCGATGAACCTGAATATCCATTATGAAAAATTCATCATTATAACTGTGATATTTATAATATTATAGTAATAGTGTGCATTTTTTTCATATAAGGACATTGTAATCTATTAACATAATAAAATATTTATCAAAAGATCATTGGTGTTAAGTTTATTCAAATTAATTTGCTTTTAGCTTATTAACATAGAATAAATACTGATGATTTGATAAAGTGTTGATAGATTTTACATATATAATGCTTAAATTCTTTTGAATTTTACAATAATATTATTATCATTGATTTTAATATTAATTGTATGCATTTATATGATTAACAATGCGAAAGATTCAGGATACCTTCGGGACCCGTCTTGAAACACGGACCAAGGAGTCTAACATATGTGCAAGTCATTGGGTTATATTAAACCTAATGGCGAAATTAACTTAACTTTTATATAATGGGATTAATTTTTAGTGAAATATTTTACTATTAATTCAATCCCGGGGCGTTCCATATAGTTATGTATAATGATAATTTATTATTATTTATACCTCTAACTGGAGCGTACCTTGAGCATATATGCTGTGACCCGAAAGATGGTGAACTATACTTGATCAGGTTGAAGTCAGGGGAAACCCTGATGGAAGACCGAAACAGTTCTGACGTGCAAATCGATTGTCAGAATTGAGTATAGGGGCGAAAGACCAATCGAACCATCTAGTAGCTGGTTCCCTCCGAAGTTTCCCTCAGGATAGCTGGTGCATTTAAATATTATGTAAAATAATCTTATCTGGTAAAGCGAATGATTAGAGGCCTTAGGGTCGAAACGACCTTAACCTATTCTCAAACTTTAAATGGGTAAGAACCTCACCTTTCTTGATATGAAGGTTGAGGTTATGATATAATGTGCCCAGTGGGCCACTTTTGGTAAGCAGAACTGGCGCTGTGGGATGAACCAAACGTAATGTTACGGTGCCCAAATTAACAACTCATGCAGATACCATGAAAGGCGTTGGTTGCTTAAAACAGCAGGACGGTGGACATGGAAGTCGTAATCCGCTAAGGAGTGTGTAACAACTCACCTGCCGAAGCAACTAGCCCTTAAAATGGATGGCGCTTAAGTTGTATACCTATACATTACCGCTAAAGTACATGATTTATAATACAATTTCGGTTGGATTATAAATTTTGAAACTTTAGTGAGTAGGAGGGTACAATGGTGTGCTTAGAAGTGTTTGGCGTAAGCCTGCATGGAGCCGCCATTGGTACAGATCTTGGTGGTAGTAGCAAATAATCGAATGAGACCTTGGAGGACTGAAGTGGAGAAGGGTTTCGTGTGAACAGTGGTTGATCACGAGTTAGTCGGTCCTAAGTTCAAGGCGAAAGCCGAAAATTTTCAAGTTTTAATGAATTGTTGAGAATATATAATTATTATGTTTTCTTCATAGTAATTAAACACTTGAATAATTTTGAACGAAAGGGAATACGGTTCCAATTCCGTAACCTGTTGAGTATCCGTTTGTTATTAAAAATGGACCTTGTGCTCATCCTGGCAACAGGAACGACCATAAAGAAGCCGTCGAGAGGTATCGGAAGAGTTTTCTTTTCTGTTTTATAGTCGTACTACCATGGAAGTCTTTCGAAGAGAGATATGGTAGATGGACTAGAAGAGCATGACATTTACTGTTGTGTCGATATTTTCTCCTCGGACCTTGAAAATTTATGGTGGGGTTACGCAAACTTCTCAACAGGCCGTACCAATATCCGCAGCTGGTCTCCAAGGTGAAGAGTCTCTAGTCGATAGAATAATGTAGGTAAGGGAAGTCGGCAAATTAGATCCGTAACTTCGGGATAAGGATTGGCTCTGAAGATTGAGATAGTCGGGCTTGATTGGGAAGCAATACCATGGTTTATGTACTCGTTCTGGGTAAATAGAGAATTTCGGTTCTTGTTCCCCGGATAGTAGTTACGTAGCCAATTGTGGAACTTTCTTGCTAAAATTTTATAAGAATTATATCGCAAGATATATATTCTTATTTAATTATAACGATTATCAATTAACAATCAATTCAGAACTGGCACGGACTTGGGGAATCCGACTGTCTAATTAAAACAAAGCATTGTGATGGCCCTAACGGGTGTTGACACAATGTGATTTCTGCCCAGTGCTCTGAATGTCAAAGTGAAGAAATTCAAGTAAGCGCGGGTAAACGGCGGGAGTAACTATGACTCTCTTAAGGTAGCCAAATGCCTCGTCATCTAATTAGTGACGCGCATGAATGGATTAACGAGATTCCTACTGTCCCTATCTACTCATTCATTCGTTAGTTGGCTTTCGACGCGGATAGACGTGCGTGCGCATCGTTGTGATTTGGTGAGTTTTTCTTGGCGAGTTGTTTTTGCGATTTTTCCGTATTCTCTTTTGTGCGGTCATTTGTTTACGCGGTGAGTTATAGGCACCGTTATTGCCTGGCGTGGGTAGGTAGTGATATTGTTGCTACGGTCGCGTGTGGATTTGTGCGACTGCACATTATTGTGCATTCTTCGCATTTTTGTGCGCGCGTGGTTGCGGTTTTTCGGTACGGGCGTGTGTTTTGTACAGTTTTGGTAGACTGTACAGTGCGTATTGGGTAAGTACAACATTGTTGTTATAAAAAGTAGCGTGGGTATCCACATAGTTGTTGTTGGTGGGCTGTCGCACAGTTTCAGTGGTTTACCGTGTTGTTGGTATTCCTGCTGGCTGGATTGCCTACCAGTGAGTGCTGTGCTGAGCGCCCGGCGTTCAGTTGCGCTTGTTTCGGGTTTGCCCGTACAGTTGTGCCCAAAGGGTGCCTGGGGCTGTCCCAGTGCTGAGGTCGCTGACTGTTGCGTCGACTGCGGTCGTAGCAGAGTGCTGTTAAGCCCACAGTGCGGTTGGTACAGTGCCACAGCGGTTGACTCGCGACCGTTACGGGGACATTGATCTGTCCGGCGGTCTTTTTGAGTAGCCTTTTCAGACCTTTGGCTGGGTTGTGGGCTGTGCCCTCGCGAGAGCGCATTAACCGACTGCTTGGGTGGTGACTGCTACAGAGCGAGTACACGTGTGAGTCAGCGTCTTCAGTGCGTTCAGTTGCACGCGCCTGGAGAGCAGCTGTTTCGGGTATTACCTGAGCAGGTAGCTTCTGCGCCAGTGTTCGCCGGCGTAACAGCTTGCCTGGGGGTAGGCCGAAGGTGGGAATGGCTCCACCACGGAGGAGGAGGGTTAAATCCCTCGCTGAAAGCGACGGGTCGGGCCCCATAACTGTGATGGTGGAAACGTCGTCGGGTGATGAGGAGGTGAGGCCACCGGTGAGGTCTCCGCCGCGGAGGAGGGCGCGTTTGGGGTCGCCTCTGTTGGTGAAATCGGAGAGCAGTGGGAGTGAGTGCGGTAGCGGAATGGGTGGCACCGCTGAAAAAGCGGTTGCTCACCCCGCAGTTTCGGGTGCTGCTAAGCCGGCCGAGAGCGGCGGTAACAGCGGCACTGGGAAGGGCGTCGCGGATAAGGGCGTCGCGGATAAGGGCGTCGCGGATAAGGGCGTCGCAGATAAGGGCGTCGCGAAGAAGGGTGTAACAAAAAAGAGCGTCGCGAAGGAGGGATCGACGAAAGTCAGCTCGGCGAAGGAGGGAGGGAAACGTGAGGGTGTAGTTAATGGGGGTGTGGTTGGGGGAGGCGCTATCAGCCATGTCGCGGCCATGAAGGCAGTGACGGCTGAATTAAATGCCTTAGTGTTTGGGGTGAGGGACTTTGAGGTCACTACCGCGAAGGGGCTGATGGAGCTTGCCTCGAAGTACGAGGCGCTCCTGATGACGGTAGTAACCGAGAATGCCCATCTTCGCGGTCAGGTTGACGCTCTAAGGGGGGGTTGTGGGGGATATATTGCCCAACCGAAGAGGTTGGTTGGGGGGTTGGCTCCGGCTGAGTCGGTGCGTGCGCCTCCAGCACCTGTGTTGGAGGCGATTGCTCCGGCATTGCCGAAGCCTGTGGAGACGTGGTCGGTGGTTGTGCGCAGCAAGGCCCCGACGACTTCCTCTAAGGAAGTCATAAAGAAGGTGGTGAAAGAGGTGGGACCTTCCCTCGGAGTGCGAGTGCACGAGGTGAAGCCAATTAAGGGTGGTGGGGTGGTTATTCGCACCCCCTCTGTTTTAGAGAGGGAAAAGGTGGCGAATAATGCCAAATTTGGGGAGGTGGGATTGGATGTGACTGTGAACCGGAAGTTGGGTCCGCGGGTTGTGGTTCAGGGGGTTCACACCGAAATCTCCCATGATGACTTCATGGAGGAGCTCTTTCGGTTGAACCTCCAGGACGTCAACCCTGAGGCACGAAAGTCGGATGTGCGGATGGTCAGTCGGCCCTGGAAGGTAGCCGCTGATGGTAGCACCAACGTTGTCCTTGAGGGTTCGGACAAATCAATGTCCGCCCTCTTGGAAGCGGGACGGTGCTACATAAAGTGGTTTTCCTTCAGGGTTCGACCGGATACCCCTGTTGCTGGCTGCTTCCGGTGTATGGGTTTTGACCATAGAGTGGCTGAGTGTAGGGCCAAATCAGATGTCTGTAGGAGGTGCGGTCAGGAAGGCCACAGAGCTGCCGGTTGCGTCAATGCACCCCATTGTCGCAACTGTGCATTTAAGGGTAGGCCAGCTGGGCATCTTATGATGTCCGCTGTCTGCCCCATATACTGTGGTGTTGTTGAGCGCGCCCTCGCCAGACACTGATGGGGGGTATCTTCCAGCTAAATTGTCAGGGATCGTATGCCGTGATGTGTGAGTTGGGGGGTTGTATGCTTGAGGGTGGGTGCGGCATTGCCTTACTCCAGGAGCCCTACACCACCAATGGTGTGGTTCGGGGTCTTCCTGGGGTTTTCAGGGTCTTTACGGACCTTGGGGGTAATGCCGCAATTGTTGTGACGGATCCAAACTACGATTGCGTAGTGTTGGATTCGTCGCAACAGGGGGTGTGTGTTTCAGTAGAGGGGGAGTTCGGTAGAATGATTGTCGCTAGTTTGTACTGCAAATTTAGCGAGCCCCTAGAGCCCTACCTGGGCTACATGGATAAGCTACTACTACTGGGGAGTAGTAGCCCATTTATCCTAGGGTTGGATGCAAATGCCTCGTCCTCGATGTGGTTTAGTAAGGTATCCAGACATTCGTCTGGATATCAAAGCCACATCCGAGGCGAGGTATTGAGTGAATGGGTGGTGGCTAAGAGCCTCCACATTGTGAATGAGCCGAGTGAATGGTTTACGTTTGAGGGGCCTAGGGGCATGAGTGATATCGACGTAACGTTAATGAATGAGGCAGCAAGGAGAGCGTTTGATGTCAGTTGGGAGATTAGGGGAGGGTGGGGATTGAGTGACCATAATTTAATACAAATTATGGTCTCTCCGCAATCCCCACCCTCGGCGTACGTGGGTCCATTGCGGCGATGGCGTACCTCTGGTACTGACTGGAACCAATATGGACAGAATGTAAGGGAAGCGGTATTGGAAATACCGCTTAGTGAGTTTGAGGAACTGGGAGTGGACGAGCAAATTGCTCGGCTGTATGAGTTGGTGTGGTGTGTTAATGATAGGGTTTTCAGGAAGTATGAAAGTTCTAGGATTAGGAAAATTAAGTGGTGGACGAATGAGTTAACCTTGAAGAGGAGGGCTGTCCGGCGGTTGAGACGAAAGTTTCAGCGTGCTCGGCGGTCCAATTCGGATAGGTTATCCCAGTTCAGATATGATTTTAGTTGTGCGGCTAGAGAATATAAGGATATGCTTGTGAGGATTAAAGAAGAGGAATGGAGGAGTTTTATTGGGGAGAATAGGGACGACCCCTGGGGGCAGGTCTACAGGATCTGCAGGGGTCGTAAGAGGGAGGATATCACCTCTCTCCGCGTTGGTGACTCTGTGTTATCAACGTGGAGAGAGTGTGCGGAGGTTCTGTTAGGAGCGTTCTTTCCCAGGGCTGAGGTTCAGGCACCTCAAGCACAAGAGGTACCTGTTCCTCCACTAGAAGATGAGGAGTTGGGATACGCCTTTGGCCTGGTTAGGTCTAAACGGTCCCCAGGTTTTGATGGTTTGAACGGAGAGATGTGCAAAAGCTTGTGGAAGTTCATTCCGGAATACTTGGAGGCCATTTATAACAAGTGCGTGTGGGAGGGGTATTTTCCACGTGAGTGGAAAAGTGCCAGGGTCGTCCCTCTCCTGAAGTCCCCTGATAAGATCAGGAGTGATCCTCGTTCTTATCGGGGCATCAGCCTTCTTCCGGTGCTTGGAAAAGTACTGGAGAGGGTTATGGTGGAACGACTTCAGGAGCTAACGCGGGGTATGTGGTCGGATAGGCAGTATGGGTTTAGGAAAGGACGCAGTGTGGAAGATGCGTGGATGTATGTGCAGAATGTTGTTAGGGAGAATGTCAACAAGTATGTCCTCGGCATATTTGTTGACTTCAAGGGGGCATTCGATTATCTGATCTGGGATCGAGTGATAGAACGGTTAGAGGAACTTGGCTGTCCGGAAATTAGTCTCTGGCGAAGCTACTTTTCGGACAGAAAAGCCTCTATCGTTGGAATGAATGGGAGTGTGGAGATTGGAGTGGCTCGTGGCTGTCCGCAGGGATCCATCTGTGGTCCATATATATGGAACCTCATGATGGACTCTCTGCTTGGGCAGCTCGAGCCACTCTGTAAGTGTTGTGCGTATGCGGACGACCTTCTTCTCCTTGTTGAAGGTCGCTCAAGGCGTGAGTTGGATCGGGTGGGAGGACAATTTTTGGAAATTGTCCACAACTGGGGGATAAGTGTGGGTGTAGACATCTCGATGGACAAAACGGTGACAATGCTTTTAAAAGGCAGACTGTCACCGGGGCGTCCACCGGTTGTCCGAGTGAATGGGGTCGGCATCAGGTATGTGACGCAAGTCAAGTACCTGGGGTTGACCATGAGTGAAAGAATGTGTTTTACTCCACACTTGGTGAGTGTTAAGGTGCGACTGCAGGCGGTCGTAGGTAAGGTTATGCGCGTTTTACGGAGTGATTGGGGCCTCGGACGTCGTGCTGTTCGCACCATATACCGCGGCTTATTTGTGGCCTGTGCCACTTATGGAGCGGCTGTATGGTGGCGAACTGTCACGACGGTCTTCGGTCGCCGAAAGCTCCTCTCCGTCCAGCGCTGCATGATGCTCGCCTGTCTGCCTGTATGTCGCACCGTTTCTACGGATGCGTTGCAGGTGTTACTAGGTGCGCCCCCTCTTGACCTGGTTGTCATGCAGCGTGCTGTATCATTCAGGTTAAGAAGGGGTCTGAGTGTGTCATTGCTGCGGAATGATTTGATTTCCGATGATGATGTGGAGAGGGAGGGATATCTAGGGAGCAAGAGGCTTCTAGATGATAGGGTCAGGTGTAGGTGGCAAGACCGTTGGGACAGTAGTCTCAATGGTCGGGTGACTTATGAGTACATCCGGGACGTTAGGTATGTAGAAGGAAACCCAGACTTCAGATTCTGTCTAAGTCTGGGTTTCCTGCTTACGGGGCATGGGCCTCTTAATGCATTCTTGCATAAGAGGCACCTTGCAGATAGTCCAGAGTGTATGTGTGGGGCGCGTGTTGAGGATTGGGTGCATGTTATAGCGGAATGCCCGATGTACTCAGACATTAGGGACCTTGGGGGTATGGGGATTAGTTGGACTGATGGACGGATAGACGTTAGTGGTGTGATCTCCACTAGTCGGAATGCCGAACAGTTAGGGTCGCTTGAAAGATTTGCGCGCGTGTTGTTCAGGCGGCGAAGACAATTGGCTGAAGACCGGGGTTAGCTTCTGGTGTGAAAGGTGTATGAATTGGATGAGAGAATGGGATTCAATCCCTGGTCACCAGTCCAGAGCTGTATGGAAGCTCAACTGGTAGTAGTTTCGGCTACGAGGTCTGACCGGAGACTTAATTCTGGTACCACGGGGAGCAGGAGCCCTTGGAGTTCGCTCCAACCTGCTCATGCGGACTGGCCCCTCGGGGAGTATCGTGGTGGTTGTGGTTCAATACCCAAATGCGGGGAGAGTGACTTTGGTCACTCAATGTGGAGTTGCATTGCAACCGGGTGCCGGACCCAAAGTACGGCAGAGGTTTTAGATAGGCCTCGAACCCCACCAAGGTGGTTAGTGTGTCCATTCCACACGCCAATTGGTACCGAATAATGCATTGCATTTTCGGGGCGCTGATCATCGCATTGATTTGATCCGCTGTGCTTTTTGAGCACCGTGGAGTAAGGCCGTCGTCGGCAGGTACCCACGTTAATCCCACCGGACGTTGTCCCTATCTACTGAGTTGTTTGTAGAACCTCGAAGTGAACGGACGTGTTTGCGCATCATTGCGAGTTTTTAAAAGCGATTTTTAAGTATTTTTCAGTGTTTCTGAAAGTGATAAAATTTTTCGGTTTTTCCGGTCTGTCGGTAGCCTGTTGTGAAAATAGACACAGTGAGCAGGTACGTGAGGGATTATACACATCGTGTGTATTCCCAAAAGTGTGAAAGGATAGCGGCTTAGGCCATTAACGGAGTGTGTATTAGTGAACGAAGTGTGGGATTTCCCAGCAGTGCGCATAGTTAGCGGCATCTGCCATAACAAACATTGTGTACAGTGCAGGTAGTGAAAGATCTGTGTTTTTGTTGTGCGCGAGTGTAGGAGAAATGCCTCCACCACGGAGGAGAGGGGCAAAAGCCCCAGCGGAGAGCGAAGACTCTGGGCCTTCAATGGTCCAGGTGGAGTCATCGACCGATGAGGACGGAGTGGGGCAACCCTCGCGGCCCCCACCCAAGAGGAAGGCGCGATTAGGTTCGCCACCACAGGCGAACTCGGGCGAGAGCGGGACGGATGGAGTACTCCAGAAGCTGGATACGGTTGCTACGAAAGTAGCCGTAGGAGTAAAGGTTGCGGCGAAGGAAGGAGCCAACGGAGGAAGGAAAGGTTGCCCGGATAACAAGGTAGGGGGCAGCAAGGGGGGTATAGGGGGTGCTATTGGGGGTGAGGGTCATGTTACGGCGATGAAAGCCGTAACAGCCCATTTCAACGAGGTTGTGTTCGGGGCGAAAAGCCTCGAAGTCACAACGATGAAGGAACTCGTAGGGATCGCCTCTAAATATGAGGAGATCCTTATGAGTGTCCTGACGGAAAATGCTCATCTTCGTGGGCAAATTGAGGGTTTGAAGGGTGGTATTGGGACATCTTCTGTCCCTCGGAGCACAGCAGGGGCGGCTGCTGCTGCTCCCTCGGCGCCTGCCCCTCCAGCACCCGTGCTGGAGGCAATTGCGCCGACGGTGAGGAAACCAGTAGAAACCTGGTCGGTTGTGGTGAGGAGCAAGGCTCCTGTGACTTCCTCAAAGGAAGTCATAAATAAGGTTGTTAAGGAGGTGGGTCCTTCACTGGGTGTTCGTGTCCATGATGTGAAGTCAATCAAGGGGGGTGGCGTAGTGATACGCACTCCCTCTGTTGCTGAGAGGGAGAAAGTGGCGAGCAACGCCAAATTCGGTGAGGTAGGGTTGGACGTTAGCGTCAATAAAAAGTTGGGGCCCAGGGTCGTGGTACAGGGAGTATACACGGAAATATCCCATGAAGAATTCATGGAGGAGCTGTTTCGGCTGAACCTTCGGGAGTTCAGCCCAGAGTCCAAAAAGACGGACGTGAGGATGGTCAGTCGCCCCTGGAAGGTGGCGACTGATGGCAGGACAAATGTTGTCCTAGAGGGTACGGACAAACTAATGTCCACCCTCCTGGATGCGGGTAGGTGCTACGTCAAGTGGTTCTCCTTCCGTGTCCGCGCGGATAGTCCCGTGACCGGCTGCTTCCGGTGCATGGGTTTTGATCACCGAGTGGCAGAATGCAGGGCCAAGACCGACGTCTGTCGGAGGTGTGGTCAGGAGGGCCACAAGGCAGCCAGTTGCGTCAATGCCCCCCATTGTCGCAACTGTGCATTTAAAGGAAGGCCAGCTGGACATCTCATGATGTCGGCTGCCTGTCCGATTTACTGTGGGGTTGTCGGACGTGCTCTCGCCAGACATTAATGGGTGAGATTTTTCAATTAAATTGCCAGAATTCTTATGCAGTTATGTGCGAGTTAGGGAGTTGCATGATAGAGGCTGGGTGCAGCATCGCCTTACTCCAGGAGCCATACGCCACCAATTTTGGAATGGTAAGTGGTCTTCCTGGGGGTTTCAGGGTCTACACGGACCTTAGGTGTAATGCTGCAATAGTTGTGACTGACCCAAGCTATGACTGCATAGTTTTGGATTCGTCACAAGAGGGTGTATGTGTTTCTGTAGAGGGGGTGTTCGGTAGACTGATTGTTGCTAGCATGTATTGTAAGTTTAGGGAACCTATAGAGCCTTATCTGCGATACATGGATAACCTACTACTCCTTGCGAGTGGTAGCCCATTTATCCTAGGGATGGATGCGAATGCCACGTCCTCGATGTGGTTTACCAAGTTTTCTCGATGGGCGCACAGATATCGGAGCCACATTCGGGGTCGGGCATTAAGCGAATGGATGGCCGCTAACAGCCTCCACATCCTAAATGAGCCAAGCGTGTGGTACACATTTCATGGTCCTAGAGGGGGGAGCGACATTGACGTGTCCTTGATCAATGAGGCAGCAAATAGGGCGTTCAGTTTTAGGTGGGAGATTATGGGAGGGTGGGGATTGAGCGATCATAATTTGATTAAAATTATGGTTACTCCTAATTCCCCTCCCTCGACGCATGCAAGTCCATTGCGGCGATGGCGTACCTCTGGTGTCGACTTGAACCAATATGGACAGTGTGTTAGGGAAGCGGTATTGGACATACCGCTTAGTGAGTTTGAAAATCTGGGGGTGGACGAGCAAATTGCTCGGTTGTACGAATTGGTCTGGGGAGTGAACGATAGGTTGTTGAAGAAATATAAGGATTTTAGGGTTAGGAAAATAAAGTGGTGGACGCAGGAATTAACCCTGAAGAGGAGGGCTGTCCGGCGATTGAGACGGAAGTTTCAACGCGCTCGGCGGTCAAATTCGGATAGGTTGGCCCAGATTAGGAACGATTTTAGTTGTGCGATGCATGAGTATAAGGCCATGCTAATTAAAATCAAAGAAGAGGAGTGGAGGGGGTTCGTTAATGAGCATAGGGATGACCCCTGGGGTCAGGTCTTAAGGATTTGTAGGGGTCGTAGGAGGGAGGACATCACTTCTCTTCGTGTTGATGACACTGTGTTATCAACATGGAGTGAGTGTGCAGGGGTTCTGTTAGGAGCATTCTTTCCTAGGGCTGAGGAGCTGGCACCTCGTGCACAAGAGGTACCGGTTCCTCCACTTGATGATGGGGAGTTGGGATATGCCTTTAGCCTGGTTAGGTCTAAACGATCCCCAGGTCTTGATGGTTTGAACGGAGAGTTGTGCAAAAGCTTGTGGAAGTTCATTCCGGAATACTTGGAGGTCATTTACGATAAGTGCATTTGTGAGGGGTATTTTCCACGTGAGTGGAAAAGTGCTAGGGTTGTTCCTCTCCTGAAGTCACCTGATAAGATTAGGAGTGATCCACGATCTTATCGGGGCATCAGTCTTCTTCCAGTGCTGGGTAAAGTACTGGAGAGGGTTATGGTGGAACGGCTTCAGGAGCTAACGAGGGATTTGAGGTCGGATAGGCAGTATGGCTTTAGGAAGGGACGTAGTGTAGAGGACGCCTGGATGTATGTTCAGCGTGCTGTCCGGGAGAATGCCAACAAATATGTCCTTGGCATATTTGTCGATTTCAAGGGGGCATTCGATCACCTAATCTGGGATCGCGTGATTCAACGATTGGAGGAACTTGGCTGTCCGGAAATTAGTCTCTGGCAGAGCTACTTTTCGGACAGAAAAGCCTCTATCGTAGGAATGAATGGTAGCGCGGACATTAGGGTAGAACGGGGCTGCCCACAGGGATCCATCTGTGGTCCATATATTTGGAACCTAATGATGGACTCTCTGCTTGGCCAACTTGAAACTCTTTGTGGTTGTTGTGCATATGCAGACGACCTTCTGCTCCTAGTTGACGGTCGTTCACGATTGGAGTTAGAACGAAAGGGTGAACGACTGTTAGGAATTGTTCACAATTGGGGTATAGGTGTGGGGGTTGAAGTATCGATTGACAAGACGGTGACAATGCTCTTGAAAGGCATACTGTCATCGGCTC
>NC_071672.1:10155000-10157500 GCF_028554725.1 Zeugodacus cucurbitae | reverse complement strand
AATTCATACAAGTTAAAAATTTTCATATAAATACTAAATAATTTTCATATAGATACTAAGTTTATGAATTCATACAAGTAAATAATTTTCATATAAATACTAAATAATTTTCATATAGATACTAAGTTAATGAATTCATACAAGTTAAAAATTTTCATATAAATACTAAATAATTTTCATATAGATACTAAGTTAATGAATTCATACAAGTTAAAAATTTTCATATAAATACTAAATAATTTTCATATAGATACTAAGTTAATGAATTCATACAAGTTAAAAATTTTCATATAAATACTAAATAATTTTCATATAGATACTAAGTTAATGAATTCATACAAGTTAAAAATTTTCATATAAATACTAAATAATTTTCATATAGATACTAAGTTTATGAATTCATACAAGTTAAAAATTTTCATATAAATACTAAATAATTTTCATATAGATACTAAGTTTATGAATTCATACAAGTAAATAATTTTCATATAAATACTAAATAATTTTCATATAGATACTAAGTTAATGAATTCATACAAGTTAAAAATTTTCATATAAATACTAAATAATTTTCATATAGATACTAAGTTAATGAATTCATACAAGTTAAAAATTTTCATATAAATACTAAATAATTTTCATATAGATACTAAGTTAATGAATTCATACAAGTTAAAAATTTTCATATAAATACTAAATAATTTTCATATAGATACTAAGTTAATGAATTCATACAAGTTAAAAATTTTCATATAAATACTAAATAATTTTCATATAGATACTAAGTTTATGAATTCATACAAGTAAATAATTTTCATATAAATACTAAATAATTTTCATATAGATACTAAGTTTATGAATTCATACAAGTAAATAATTTTCATATAAGTACTAAGTGTATGAATTCATACAACTAAATAATTTTCATATAAGTACAAAAAATTTAAAAAAAAAAATAAATGTTAAGCTATTTTTGATGTTGTAATATTTCTTATAAGCATAATGCTCATAGAAAATGATATAAATTACTTGTATATATATGAATTTAAAACTTTTATATGGTTAAAAAGATTTTCTCCATACGATTTCCGGTTGGTGAGGTGTACGTGGCAGAAAACATATATGTTGTATGAAACTTCAACATTAGTACTTGTATGAAAATTTTAATACTTGTATGAAATTGCATACTTAGTACTTATATGAAAATTATTTTCATATATTTATAAAAGTATTTAAGTGTAATATATAAATGAGAGCAAAAAAATTTATTCCTGGTTTGCTACAGTTGGTTTAAATAGAAATAATTTTGTTAATAATGAAATGTTATTAATTGAGATTATTCTTCTATACCTAACATAATGTAGTCGTTTTTTTTTTTAATTTAACTTTTTTTGGGGTTTGTTCTTCTATTCACATAAAATATATGTGGGTAAAGAATAAAATTCAATAAAGTTAAATATTTATATTATTACGCTCGAATACTTTCATATCATATATGAAATAAAATGAAAAATAATTGAATTGAAATTATTAATTTCAAATCAAAAGAAAAACGTATATACTCTTAAAAAAAGATATATACACTATATGCATTGAAATAAAGTAAAATGTATAAAAAATGATATTATTTGAAAGTTTAACAAATACAAGAAGAAACATCGTCCTTACATTAATAATTATATTATATATGTATAGAGAACGAAAATTCTTTCTCACGATAAGATACACAGTCTCAAAGTCCGAATAAGACCGCAATAAATAATACAATAATATGAAATTTAAATGACATGAAGTAAATTATTTAATCCGACCATAGTAGAAGAAATTTCATAATTATTTATTGTCGCGATTTCGTTCTCCTTTGCATTGTGTATATGTCGTGTACTTAATTTTCAAATATTGAAAATATCATTATAAAAATTTATATAGTATAAAAAATATTATATAAATGAATAAAAAATATTATTCTGGTTGATCCTGCCAGTAGTTATATGCTTGTCTCAAAGATTAAGCCATGCATGTCTAAGTACAAACAAATTAAAAGTGAAACCGCAAAAGGCTCATTATATCAGTTATGGTTCCATAGATCGTTAACAGTTACTTGGATAACTGTGGTAATTCTAGAGCTAATACATGCAAAATAAACACGGACCTTTTGGAACGTGTGCTTTTATTAGGCTAAAACCAAGCGATCGTAAGATCGTTATATTGGTTGAACTCTAGATAACTTGCAGATCGTATGGTCTCGTACCGACGACAGATCTTTCAAATGTCTGCCCTATCAACTTTTGATGGTAGTATCTAGGACTACCATGGTTGCAACGGGTAACGGGGAATCAGGGTTCGATTCCGGAGAGGGAGCCTGAGAAACGGCTACCACATCTAAGGAAGGCAGCAGGCGCGTAAATTACCCACTCCCAGTTCGGGGAGGTAGTGACGAAAAATAACAATACAGGACTCATATCCGAGGCCCTGTAATTGGAATGAGTACACTTTAAAT
>NC_071672.1:10145000-10152500 GCF_028554725.1 Zeugodacus cucurbitae | reverse complement strand
AAATTATTTTGGTGTTAAGAAATAATTATGTATGTTTCTTTAAAATAGCAAAAAGCTAAAATATAAAATAAATATAAATATTTTTATACAACCTCAACTCATATGGGACTACCCCCTGAATTTAAGCATATTAATGAGGGGAGGAAAAGAAACTAACAAGGATTTTCTTAGTAGCGGCGAGCGAAAAGAAAATAGTTCAGCACTAAGTCACTTTGTCTATATGGCAAATGTGAGATGCAGTGTATGGAATATCTTAATATCTAGTATGAGAAATTAACGATTTAAGTCCTTCTTAAATGAGGCCATTTACCCATAGAGGGTGCCAGGCCCGTATAACGTTAATGATTACTAGAAAGATATTTCCAAAGAGTCGTGTTGCTTGATAGTGCAGCACTAAGTGGGTGGTAAACTCCATCTAAAACTAAATATAACCATGAGACCGATAGTAAACAAGTACCGTGAGGGAAAGTTGAAAAGAACTCTGAATAGAGAGTTAAATAGTACGTGAAACTGCTTAGAGGTTAAGCCCGATGAACCTGAATATCCATTATGAAAAATTCATCATTATAACTGTGATATTTATAATATTATAGTAATAGTGTGCATTTTTTTCATATAAGGACATTGTAATCTATTAACATAATAAAATATTTATCAAAAGATCATTGGTGTTAAGTTTATTCAAATTAATTTGCTTTTAGCTTATTAACATAGAATAAATACTGATGATTTGATAAAGTGTTGATAGATTTTACATATATAATGCTTAAATTCTTTTGAATTTTACAATAATATTATTATCATTGATTTTAATATTAATTGTATGCATTTATATGATTAACAATGCGAAAGATTCAGGATACCTTCGGGACCCGTCTTGAAACACGGACCAAGGAGTCTAACATATGTGCAAGTCATTGGGTTATATTAAACCTAATGGCGAAATTAACTTAACTTTTATATAATGGGATTAATTTTTAGTGAAATATTTTACTATTAATTCAATCCCGGGGCGTTCCATATAGTTATGTATAATGATAATTTATTATTATTTATACCTCTAACTGGAGCGTACCTTGAGCATATATGCTGTGACCCGAAAGATGGTGAACTATACTTGATCAGGTTGAAGTCAGGGGAAACCCTGATGGAAGACCGAAACAGTTCTGACGTGCAAATCGATTGTCAGAATTGAGTATAGGGGCGAAAGACCAATCGAACCATCTAGTAGCTGGTTCCCTCCGAAGTTTCCCTCAGGATAGCTGGTGCATTTAAATATTATGTAAAATAATCTTATCTGGTAAAGCGAATGATTAGAGGCCTTAGGGTCGAAACGACCTTAACCTATTCTCAAACTTTAAATGGGTAAGAACCTCACCTTTCTTGATATGAAGGTTGAGGTTATGATATAATGTGCCCAGTGGGCCACTTTTGGTAAGCAGAACTGGCGCTGTGGGATGAACCAAACGTAATGTTACGGTGCCCAAATTAACAACTCATGCAGATACCATGAAAGGCGTTGGTTGCTTAAAACAGCAGGACGGTGGACATGGAAGTCGTAATCCGCTAAGGAGTGTGTAACAACTCACCTGCCGAAGCAACTAGCCCTTAAAATGGATGGCGCTTAAGTTGTATACCTATACATTACCGCTAAAGTACATGATTTATAATACAATTTCGGTTGGATTATAAATTTTGAAACTTTAGTGAGTAGGAGGGTACAATGGTGTGCTTAGAAGTGTTTGGCGTAAGCCTGCATGGAGCCGCCATTGGTACAGATCTTGGTGGTAGTAGCAAATAATCGAATGAGACCTTGGAGGACTGAAGTGGAGAAGGGTTTCGTGTGAACAGTGGTTGATCACGAGTTAGTCGGTCCTAAGTTCAAGGCGAAAGCCGAAAATTTTCAAGTTTTAATGAATTGTTGAGAATATATAATTATTATGTTTTCTTCATAGTAATTAAACACTTGAATAATTTTGAACGAAAGGGAATACGGTTCCAATTCCGTAACCTGTTGAGTATCCGTTTGTTATTAAAAATGGGCCTTGTGCTCATCCTGGCAACAGGAACGACCATAAAGAAGCCGTCGAGAGGTATCGGAAGAGTTTTCTTTTCTGTTTTATAGTCGTACTACCATGGAAGTCTTTCGAAGAGAGATATGGTAGATGGACTAGAAGAGCATGACATTTACTGTTGTGTCGATATTTTCTCCTCGGACCTTGAAAATTTATGGTGGGGTTACGCAAACTTCTCAACAGGCCGTACCAATATCCGCAGCTGGTCTCCAAGGTGAAGAGTCTCTAGTCGATAGAATAATGTAGGTAAGGGAAGTCGGCAAATTAGATCCGTAACTTCGGGATAAGGATTGGCTCTGAAGATTGAGATAGTCGGGCTTGATTGGGAAGCAATACCATGGTTTATGTACTCGTTCTGGGTAAATAGAGAATTTCGGTTCTTGTTCCCCGGATAGTAGTTACGTAGCCAATTGTGGAACTTTCTTGCTAAAATTTTATAAGAATTATATCGCAAGATATATATTCTTATTTAATTATAACGATTATCAATTAACAATCAATTCAGAACTGGCACGGACTTGGGGAATCCGACTGTCTAATTAAAACAAAGCATTGTGATGGCCCTAACGGGTGTTGACACAATGTGATTTCTGCCCAGTGCTCTGAATGTCAAAGTGAAGAAATTCAAGTAAGCGCGGGTAAACGGCGGGAGTAACTATGACTCTCTTAAGGTAGCCAAATGCCTCGTCATCTAATTAGTGACGCGCATGAATGGATTAACGAGATTCCTACTGTCCCTATCTACTCACTCGTTTGTAGAACCTCGAAGTGAACGGACGTGTTTGCGCATCATTGCGAGTTTTTAAAAGCGATTTTTAAGTATTTTTCAGTGTTTCTGAAAGTGATAAAATTTTTCGGTTTTTCCGGTCTGTCGGTAGCCTGTTGTGAAAATAGACACAGTGAGCAGGTACGTGAGGGATTATACACATCGTGTGTATTCCCAAAAGTGTGTAAGGATAGCGGCTTAGGCCATTAACGTAGTGTGTATTAGTGAACGAAGTGTGGGATTTCCCAGCAGTGCGGGTATAGCGGCATCTGCCATTAACAAACCCTTGTACAGTGCAGGTAGTGGAAGTGCGGTTGTCTGTATTGTGCGTTAGTGTTGTGTAGGAGAAATGCCTCCACCACGGAGGAGAGGGGCAAAAGCCCCAGCGGAGAGCGAAGACTCCGGGCCTTCAATGGTCCAGGTGGAGTCATCGACGGACGAGGACGGAGTGGGGCAACCCTTACGGCCCCCACCCAAGAGGAAGGCGCGACTAGGTTCGCCACCACAGGCGAACTCAGGAGAGAGCGGTACAGATGGGGTACTCCAGAAGCTGGGTACGGTTGCAACCAAAGCAGCCGTAGACCAGAAGACGGCGGCGAAGGACGGAGCCAGTGGAAGCAGGCAAGGTTGCCCAAACAGCAAGGTAGGGGGCAACAAGGGGGGTAAAGGGGGTGTTATTGGGGTTGAGGGCCATGTTACGGCGATGAAAGCCGTAACAGCCCAGTTGAACGAGGTTGTGTTCGGGGCGGAAAGCCTCGAAGTCACAAAAGTGAAGGAACTCGTAGGGATCGCCTCTAAATATGAGGAGATCCTTATGAGTGTCCTGACGGAAAATGCTCATCTTCGTGGGCAAATTGAGGGTTTGAAGAGTGGTATTGGGACATCTTCCGTCCCTCGAAGCACAGCAGGGGCGGCTGCTGCTGCTCCCTCGGCGCCTGCCCCTCCAGCACCCGTGCTGGAGGCAATTGCGCCGACGGTGAGGAAACCAGTGGAAACCTGGTCGGTTGTGGTGAGGAGCAAGGCTCCTGTGACTTCCTCAAAGGAAGTCATAAATAAGGTTGTTAAGGAGGTGGGTCCTTCACTGGGTGTTCGTATCCATGATGTGAAGTCAATCAAGGGGGGTGGCGTAGTGATACGCACTCCCTCTGTTGCTGAGAGGGAGAAAGTGGCGAGCAACGCCAAATTCGGTGAGGTAGGGTTGGACGTTAGCGTCAATAAAAAGTTGGGGCCCAGGGTCGTGGTACAGGGAGTATACACGGAAATATCCCATGAAGAATTCATGGAGGAGCTGTTTCGGCTGAACCTTCGGGAGTTCAGCCCAGAGTCCAAAAAGACGGACGTGAGGATGGTCAGTCGCCCCTGGAAGGTGGCGACTGATGGCAGGACAAATGTTGTCCTAGAGGGTACGGACAAACTAATGTCCACCCTCCTGGATGCGGGTAGGTGCTACGTCAAGTGGTTCTCCTTCCGTGTCCGCGCGGATAGTCCCGTGACCGGCTGCTTCCGGTGCATGGGTTTTGATCACCGAGTGGCAGAATGCAGGGCCAAGACCGACGTCTGTCGGAGGTGTGGTCAGGAGGGCCACAAGGCTGCCAGTTGCGTCAATGCCCCCCATTGTCGCAACTGTGCATTTAAAGGAAGGCCAGCTGGACATCTCATGATGTCGGCTGCCTGTCCGATTTACTGTGGGGTTGTCGGACGTGCTCTCGCCAGACATTAATGGGTGAGATTTTTCAATTAAATTGCCAGAATTCTTATGCAGTTATGTGCGAGTTAGGGAGTTGCATGATAGAGGCTGGGTGCAGCATCGCCTTACTCCAGGAGCCATACGCCACCAATTTTGGAATGGTAAGTGGTCTTCCTGGGGGTTTCAGGGTCTACACGGACCTTAGGTGTAATGCTGCAATAGTTGTGACTGACCCAAGCTATGACTGCATAGTTTTGGATTCGTCACAAGAGGGTGTATGTGTTTCTGTAGAGGGGGTGTTCGGTAGACTGATGGTTGCTAGCATGTATTGTAAGTTTAGGGAACCTATAGAGCCTTATCTGCGATACATGGATAACCTACTACTCCTTGCGAGTGGTAGCCCATTTATCCTAGGGATGGATGCGAATGCCACGTCCTCGATGTGGTTTAGCAAGTTTTCTCGATGGGCGCACAGATATCGGAGCCACATTCGGGGTCGGGCATTAAGCGAATGGATGGCCGCTAACAGCCTCCACATCCTAAATGAGCCAAGCGAGTGGTACACATTTCATGGTCTTAGAGGGGGGAGCGACATTGACGTGTCCTTGATCAATGAGGCAGCAAATAGGGCGTTCAGTTTTAGGTGGGAGATTATGGGAGGGTGGGGATTGAGCGATCATAATTTGATTAAAATTATGGTTACTCCTAATTCCCCTCCCTCGACGCATGCAAGTCCATTGCGGCGATGGCGTACCTCTGGTATCGACTTGAACCAATATGGACAGTGTGTTAGGGAAGCGGTATTGGACATACCGCTTAGTGAGTTTGAAAATCTGGGGGTGGACGAGCAAATTGCTCGGTTGTACGAATTGGTCTGGGGAGTGAACGATAGGTTGTTGAAGAAATATAAGGATTTTAGGGTTAGGAAAATAAAGTGGTGGACGCAGGAATTAACCCTGAAGAGGAGGGCTGTCCGGCGATTGAGACGGAAGTTTCAACGCGCTCGGCGGTCAAATTCGGATAGGTTGGCCCAGATTAGGAACGATTTTAGTTGTGCGATGCATGAGTATAAGGCCATGCTAATTAAAATCAAAGAAGAGGAGTGGAGGGGGTTCGTTAATGAGCATAGGGATGACCCCTGGGGTCAGGTCTTAAGGATTTGTAGGGGTCGTAGGAGGGAGGACATCACTTCTCTTCGTGTTGATGACACTGTGTTATCAACATGGAGTGAGTGTGCAGGGGTTCTGTTAGGAGCATTCTTTCCTAGGGCTGAAGAGCTGGCACCTCTTGCACAAGAGGTACCGGTTCCTCCACTTGATGATGGGGAGTTGGGATATGCCTTTAGCCTGGTTAGGTCTAAACGATCCCCAGGTCTTGATGGTTTGAACGGAGAGTTGTGCAAAAGCTTGTGGAAGTTCATTCCGGAATACTTGGAGGTCATTTACGATAAGTGCATTTGTGAGGGGTATTTTCCACGTGAGTGGAAAAGTGCTAGGGTTGTTCCTCTCCTGAAGTCACCTGATAAGATTAGGAGTGATCCACGATCTTATCGGGGCATCAGTCTTCTTCCAGTGCTGGGTAAAGTACTGGAGAGGGTTATGGTGGAGCGGCTTCAGGAGCTAACGCGGGATTTGAGGTCGGATAGGCAGTATGGCTTTAGGAAGGGACGTAGTGTAGAGGACGCCTGGATGTATGTTCAGCGTGCTGTCCGGGAGAATGCCAACAAATATGTCCTTGGCATATTTGTCGATTTCAAGGGGGCATTCGATCACCTAATCTGGGATCGCGTGATTCAACGATTGGAGGAACTTGGCTGTCCGGAAATTAGTCTCTGGCAGAGCTACTTTTCGGACAGAAAAGCCTCTATCGTAGGAATGAATGGTAGCGCGGACATTAGGGTAGAACGGGGCTGCCCACAGGGATCCATCTGTGGTCCATATATTTGGAACCTAATGATGGACTCTCTGCTTGGCCAACTTGAAACGCTTTGTGGTTGTTGTGCATATGCAGACGACCTTCTGCTCCTAGTTGACGGTCGTTCACGATTGGAGTTAGAACGAAAGGGTGAACGACTGTTAGGAATTGTTCACAATTGGGGTATAGGTGTGGGGGTTGAAGTATCGATTGACAAGACGGTGACAATGCTCTTGAAAGGCATACTGTCATCGGCTCGTCCACCGATTATCCGAATGAATGGGGTCAATATCAGGTATGTGACGCAAGTCAAATATCTGGGATTGACCATCGGCGAAAGGATGTGTTTCAACCCTCACTTGGTTTACGTGGAGGAGCGATTGTTAGGAATTGCCGGCAAGATCAAGCGCGTGTTAAGGAGTGATTGGGGTCTCGGACGTCGTGCGGTTCGCACTATATATAGTGGCTTATTTGTGGCCTGTGCCACATATGGAGCCGCTATATGGTGGGAATTAGCATCAAAGGTCAGGGGTCGCCAAAAACTTCTTTCCATACAACGTTGTTTGATGCTTGCCTGTTTGCCTGTATGTCGCACAATTTCTACAGATGCGTTGCAGGTGTTGTTAGGTGCGCCTCCTCTTGACCTGATTGTTATACAGCGTGCTGTTGCATTTAGGTTAAGAAGAGGCTTAAGTGTCTCATTGCTGTCGAATTGGATTTCCGATGAGGATGTTGCGAGGGAGGGCTATCTAAGGAGCAAAAGGCTTCTATATGATAGCGTTAGGAGTAGGTGGCAAGACCGTTGGGACAATAGCCCTAGCGGTCGGGTGACCTACGAGTACATTCGGGATGTTAGGTTTGTAGAGGAAAACCCAGACTTCAGATTCTGTATGAGTCTGGGTTTCTTGCTTACCGGGCATGGACCTTTGAATGCATTTTTGCATCAAAGGAACCTTTCCGGAAGTCCGGAGTGTATATGTGGGGCACACTCTGAGGACTGGATGCATATCATAGCGGAATGCCCGATGTACTCGGACATTAGGGATCTTGGGGGTATG
>NC_071672.1:10122500-10135000 GCF_028554725.1 Zeugodacus cucurbitae | reverse complement strand
AAATATTTTACTATTAATTCAATCCCGGGGCGTTCCATATAGTTATGTATAATGATAATTTATTATTATTTATACCTCTAACTGGAGCGTACCTTGAGCATATATGCTGTGACCCGAAAGATGGTGAACTATACTTGATCAGGTTGAAGTCAGGGGAAACCCTGATGGAAGACCGAAACAGTTCTGACGTGCAAATCGATTGTCAGAATTGAGTATAGGGGCGAAAGACCAATCGAACCATCTAGTAGCTGGTTCCCTCCGAAGTTTCCCTCAGGATAGCTGGTGCATTTAAATATTATGTAAAATAATCTTATCTGGTAAAGCGAATGATTAGAGGCCTTAGGGTCGAAACGACCTTAACCTATTCTCAAACTTTAAATGGGTAAGAACCTCACCTTTCTTGATATGAAGGTTGAGGTTATGATATAATGTGCCCAGTGGGCCACTTTTGGTAAGCAGAACTGGCGCTGTGGGATGAACCAAACGTAATGTTACGGTGCCCAAATTAACAACTCATGCAGATACCATGAAAGGCGTTGGTTGCTTAAAACAGCAGGACGGTGGACATGGAAGTCGTAATCCGCTAAGGAGTGTGTAACAACTCACCTGCCGAAGCAACTAGCCCTTAAAATGGATGGCGCTTAAGTTGTATACCTATACATTACCGCTAAAGTACATGATTTATAATACAATTTCGGTTGGATTATAAATTTTGAAACTTTAGTGAGTAGGAGGGTACAATGGTGTGCTTAGAAGTGTTTGGCGTAAGCCTGCATGGAGCCGCCATTGGTACAGATCTTGGTGGTAGTAGCAAATAATCGAATGAGACCTTGGAGGACTGAAGTGGAGAAGGGTTTCGTGTGAACAGTGGTTGATCACGAGTTAGTCGGTCCTAAGTTCAAGGCGAAAGCCGAAAATTTTCAAGTTTTAATGAATTGTTGAGAATATATAATTATTATGTTTTCTTCATAGTAATTAAACACTTGAATAATTTTGAACGAAAGGGAATACGGTTCCAATTCCGTAACCTGTTGAGTATCCGTTTGTTATTAAAAATGGGCCTTGTGCTCATCCTGGCAACAGGAACGACCATAAAGAAGCCGTCGAGAGGTATCGGAAGAGTTTTCTTTTCTGTTTTATAGTCGTACTACCATGGAAGTCTTTCGAAGAGAGATATGGTAGATGGACTAGAAGAGCATGACATTTACTGTTGTGTCGATATTTTCTCCTCGGACCTTGAAAATTTATGGTGGGGTTACGCAAACTTCTCAACAGGCCGTACCAATATCCGCAGCTGGTCTCCAAGGTGAAGAGTCTCTAGTCGATAGAATAATGTAGGTAAGGGAAGTCGGCAAATTAGATCCGTAACTTCGGGATAAGGATTGGCTCTGAAGATTGAGATAGTCGGGCTTGATTGGGAAGCAATACCATGGTTTATGTACTCGTTCTGGGTAAATAGAGAATTTCGGTTCTTGTTCCCCGGATAGTAGTTACGTAGCCAATTGTGGAACTTTCTTGCTAAAATTTTATAAGAATTATATCGCAAGATATATATTCTTATTTAATTATAACGATTATCAATTAACAATCAATTCAGAACTGGCACGGACTTGGGGAATCCGACTGTCTAATTAAAACAAAGCATTGTGATGGCCCTAACGGGTGTTGACACAATGTGATTTCTGCCCAGTGCTCTGAATGTCAAAGTGAAGAAATTCAAGTAAGCGCGGGTAAACGGCGGGAGTAACTATGACTCTCTTAAGGTAGCCAAATGCCTCGTCATCTAATTAGTGACGCGCATGAATGGATTAACGAGATTCCTACTGTCCCTATCTACTCATTCGATTGTAGAATTTCAGATAGTTCAGACGTGTTTTCGTTTCTGTGCGTTTTCTGTGTCGTGAATTTTGTGTGAATTGGTATTTTTTTTTGTGTGGGAGCCCTCAGCATTGGATGTAAGTACATTCATTTTGAGTATTTGTGTATTAGTTTGTGATTTGTGGTAGTTTTTTAGCGCATTTGCATACATATTTACGCATTAGTATATTAATATATACGTGTGTGTATATATGTGTGTTTTTCATAAAAAATTTTCATTTTCAATATATGTTCGATTGTATGTGTAGATAAAGTTTGTCAGTACGTGTATACTTTTTCTGTAGTTGGCTTTGTGTATTTTTACATTACTGCAAGTGTTTGAATATATATACAATTGTATGTATATTTTCTCATTTGTTAGTTTGTGTGTGCATATCATAGCTGGCTTTTGAAAATTTTTACATTGCGGCAGGTGTTTATTTATATACGTGTAGTTGAGTGTATTTTTGGAAATTTGAATTTGTTTTTGTGAAAAGAAAATTTGTTTGAGCAAGTGTTTTTTGTGTGACGTAATTGTTTTTCGTTTGTTGTTTTTTGAGCACAGGTGTTTTCGTGCACAGGTGTTTTTGAGCACAGGTGTTTTCGTGCACAGGTGTTTTTGAGCACAGGTGTTTTCGAGCACAGGTGTTTTTGAGCACAGTAGTTTTGTGTGTGTAGGCGCGTGTTAGGTAGTACCTTTTGGGGTTTACGTGGTTTACCCACATTGTTAGCGTGGGTGCTGACTCTCATAGAGTCTCAGTGTTTTCTGTGTTTGTTGTTTTTTCTGCTTTTTGGTTTTTCTGCCAGTGAGTGTTGTGTCGAGTGTCTGGTACTGAGTTGCCACTTGTTTCCGGGGGGATTGGGCAGGTTTTGCTCAAAGGGTGCCGGTGTCTGTCCGAGTGTTGAAGGTGCTGATTTTTGTTTAGACTGCGTTCGTAGCTGTTAACCTTTGACCTACAGTGCGATTTGGTTCAGCTCCACATCGGTTGGCTTGGAGCCGTTACGGGGACTTTGTTCTGTCCGGCGGTTTATTGGGTGACCAGTTCCAGACCGTTGGCTGGAGTTGTGGGTTGTGCCCTTGCGATTTCGCAATAATCGACTGCTTAGGTGGTAGCAGCTACTGGACGATTCTATTCTTATAGTTAGTTCCTTCAGTGCGTTCAGTCACACGTGTCTTGAGAGCAGCTGTTCCAAGTCTTGTCTGGTCGAGTGGCTTCTGTGCCAGTGTTTTGCCGGCGGATCAGCCTGCCTGGTGAAAGGCCGGAAGTAGAAATGCTTCCCTCACGGAGGAGAAGGGCTAAGCACCCTGCTGGGAATGAGGGGAAAGAGCTAGCGTTAGCAGTGGAGACCTCGTCGGCTGATGAAGGTACTGGACCTTCGGTTGGGTCCCCACCGCGTAGGAAGGTTAGGATAGGATCGCCATCGTTGGTGATGTTAGGGGATGGGAGTAGTTGTGCTGATATGGGTGACACCGCTGAAGAAGTGGTTGTCCACCCTATTGTTAGCAAGCGTGGAGGTGTAGTAAGGATTAAGGGGAAGAAGCGCATTAAGGGTACTTCTGCAAAAGAGTGTCCTGTTAGCGCTGTTAAGGAGGGTGGAGAAAATGGTGGTGTGGTTGGGGGAGGCGCTATTAGCCATGTTGCTGCCATGAAGGCAGTGACGGCGGAATTAAACGCATTGGTGTTTGGGGTTGAAGACTTTGAGGTCACTACTGCGAAGGGGCTGATGGAGCTTGCCTCGAAGTACGAGGCGCTTCTGATGACGGTAGTAACCGAGAATGCCCATCTTCGCGGTCAGGTTGACGCTCTCAGGGGGGGTTGTGGGGGATCTATTCCCCAATCGAAGAGGTCGGTTGTGGGTTTGGCTCCAGCTGAGTCGGTGCGTGCGCCTCCAGCGCCAGTGTTGGAGGCGATTGCTCCGGCATTGCCGAAGCCGGTTGAGACTTGGTCGGTGGTGGTGAGAAGCAAGGCCCCTACCACCTCCTCTAAGGAGGTGATTAAGAAGGTCGTGAAGGAGGTGGGACCTTCCCTCGGAGTGCGTGTACACGAGGTGAAGCCGATTAAGGGTGGTGGGGTGGTTATTCGCACCCCCTCTGTTTTAGAGAGGGAAAAGGTGGCGAATAATGCCAAGTTCGGGGAGGTGGGGTTGGATGTGAGTGTGAACCGGAAGTTGGGTCCGCGGGTTGTGGTTCAGGGGGTTCACACCGAAATCTCCCATGATGACTTCATGGAGGAGCTCTTTCGGTTGAACCTTCAGGACATCAGCCCTGAGGCACGACAGTCAGATGTGCGGATGGTCAGTCGGCCCTGGAAGGTGGCTGCTGATGGTAGCACCAACGTTGTCCTTGAGGGGTCGGACAAATTAATGTCCGCCCTTTTGGAGGCGGGAAGGTGCTACATAAAGTGGTTCTCCTTCAGGGTTCGACCGGATAGCCCAGTTGCTGGCTGCTTCCGGTGTATGGGTTTTGACCATAGAGTGGCTGAGTGTAGGGCCAAATCAGATGTTTGTAGGCGGTGCGGTCAAGAAGGACATAGAGCTGCCGGTTGTGGTAATGCCCCTCATTGTCGCAACTGTGCATTTAAGGGTAGGCCAGCTGGGCATCTTATGATGTCAGCTGTTTGCCCGATTTACTGTGGCGTTGTTGAGCGTGCCCTCTCCAGACACTGATGGGGGGGGTTTTTCAGCTTAATTGTCAGGGGTCGTATGCCGTTATGTGTGAGTTGGGGGGTTGTATGATTGAGGGGGGGTGTGGCATTGCCTTACTTCAGGAGCCTTACGCCACCAATGGTGTGGTTCGGGGTCTTCCTGGAGGTTTTAGGGTCTTTACGGACCTTGGGGTTAATGCTGCAATAGTTGTGAATGATTCCGGCTACGATTGTGTAGTCTTGGATTCGTCACAACAGGGGGTGTGTGTGTCTATAGAGGGGGAGTTCGGTAGAATGATTGTCGCTAGTTTGTATTGCAAATTTAGCGAGCCCCTAGAGCCCTACCTGGGCTATATGGATAAGTTACTACTTCTGGCGAGTGGTAGCCCATTAGTCCTAGGGTTGGATGCGAATGCCTCGTCCTCGATGTGGTTTAGTAAGGTATCTAGACATTCGTCTGGATATCAAAGCCACGTTCGAGGCGAGGTAATGAATGAATGGGTGTTGGCTAAGGGCCTTCACATTCTGAATGAGCCGAGTGAGTGGTATACGTTTGATGGGCCTAGGGGTGTGAGTGATATTGACGTGACGCTTATGAATGAGGCAGCAAGTAGAGTGTTTGATTTTAAGTGGGAGGTTAGAGGAGGGTGGGGTCTGAGTGATCATAATTTGATCCAAATTGTGGTTGCTCCTCGTTCCCCTCCTTTGGTGTGTGTGAGTCCATTGCGGCGATGGCGTACCTCTGGTATTGACTGGAACCGATATGGACAGAGTGTAAGGGAAGCGGTGTTAGAAATACCGCTTAGAGTGTTTGATGATCTGGAAGTGGATGAGCAAATTGCTCGGCTGTGTGAGTTGGTGTGGGGTGTGAATGACAGATTGTTCAGGAAGTGTGGAAGTTTTAGGGTTAGAAAAATTAAGTGGTGGACGCATGAGTTAACCTTGAAGAGGAGGACTGTCCGGCGGTTGAGACGAAAGTTTCAACGTGCTCGGCGGTTCAATTCTGACAGGCTGTCCCAGTTTAGGTATGATTTTAGTTGTGCGATGAATGAATATAAAGATATGATTGTGAAAATTAAAGAAGAAGAGTGGAGGAGTTTTGTGAATGACAATAGGGATGACCCCTGGGGTCAGGTCTATAAGATCTGCAGGGGTCGTAAGAGGGAGGATATCACTTCTCTTCGTGTTGGTGACACTGTGTTATCAACGTGGAGAGAGTGTGCTGGGGTTCTGTTAGGAGCGTTCTTTCCCAGGGCTGAGGTTCAGGCACCCCATGCACATGAGGTACCTGTTCCTCCATTAGATGATGGGGAGCTGGGATATGCCTTTGGCCTGGTCAGGTCTAAACGGTCTCCAGGTTTTGATGGTCTGAACGGAGAGATGTGCAAATGCTTGTGGAAGTTCATTCCGGAATACTTGGAGGTCATTTATGATAAGTGCATTTGTGAGGGATATTTTCCACGTGAGTGGAAAAGTGCCAGGGTTGTTCCTCTCCTGAAGTCTCCTGATAAGATCAGGAGTGATCCTCGTTCTTATCGGGGCATCAGTCTCCTTCCAGTGCTTGGAAAAGTGCTGGAAAGAGTTATGGTGGAACGGCTTCAGGAGCTAACGCGGGATTTGAGGTCGAATAGGCAGTATGGGTTCAGGAAAGGACGCAGTGTAGAAGATGCCTGGATGTATGTTCAGAATGCTGTGAGGGAGAATACCAACAAATATGTCCTTGGCATATTTGTTGACTTCAAGGGGGCGTTTGATTACCTAATCTGGGATCGTGTGATTCAACGGCTAGAGGAACTTAACTGTTCGGAAATTAGTCTCTGGCGGAGCTTCTTTTCGGACAGGAAAGCCTCTATCGTTGGTATGAATGGGAGTGTGGAGATTGGAGTGGTTCGTGGCTGCCCGCAGGGATCCATCTGTGGTCCATATATTTGGAACCTCATGATGGACTCACTGCTTGGGCAACTCGAACCACTCTGCAGGTGTTGTGCGTATGCGGATGACCTGCTTCTTTTAGTTGAAGGCTGTTCGAGGTCTGAGATTGAAAGGGTAGGAGGGCAATTGTTGGAGATTGCTCATAATTGGGGTGTGGGTGTGGGGGTTGACATATCGATGGATAAAACGGTGACAATGCTCTTAAAGGGTAGACTGTCACCGGGGCGTCCACCGGTTGTCCGTGTGAATGGGGTCAGCATCAGGTATGTGACGCAAGTCAAATATCTGGGGTTGACCATGAGTGAAAGAATGTGTTTTACTCCACACTTAGTGAATGTGAAGCGGCGGCTGCAGGCGATTGTTGGTAGTGTCAGGCGCGTTTTACGGAGTGATTGGGGTCTCGGGCGTCGTGCTGTTCGCTCCATATATCGAGGTTTGTTTGTGGCCTGTGCCACTTATGGATCTCCTATATGGTGGAAGGTGGCTACGATGGTTTCGGGTCATCGAAAACTTCTTTCTATACAGCGTTGCATGATGCTTGCCTGTTTGCCTGTATGTCGCACCGTTTCTACGGATGCGTTGCAGGTTTTATTGGGTGTGCCCCCTCTTGACCTGATTGTTTTACAGCGTGCTGTTTCTTTCAGGTTGAGGAGGGGTTTGAGTGTGTTATTGCTGCGGAATGAATGGATTTCTGACGATGATGTGGAGAGGTTGGGATATCTAGGAAGCAAGAGGCTTCTAGATGACAGGGTTAGGAGTAGGTGGCAAGACCGTTGGGATAATAGTCCTAACGGTCGTGTGACTTATGAGTACATTCGGGATGTTGGGTTTGTTGGGGAAAACCCAGATTTCAGATTCTGTCTGAGTCTGGGTTTCCTACTTACGGGGCATGGGCCTTTGAATGCTTTTTTGCATCAGAGGCGCCTCTCTGATGGAATGGAATGTATGTGTGGAGCGCGTGTTGAGGATTGGGTGCATGTTATTGCTGAATGCCCGATGTACTCGGACATTAGGGACCTTGGGGGTATGGGGATTAGTTGGACTGATGGACGGTTAGATGTTAGTGGTGTGATCTCCACTAGTTGGGATGCCGAACGATTAGAATTATTTGGTGTGTTTGCGCGTGAGGTGTTTAAGCGGCGAAGACAATTAGCTGGAAACTAAGTATAGTTTCTTTGTGTGAATGGTGTGTGTATTGTGTGTGTATTGGATGAGAGAATGGGGTCCAACCCCTGGTCACCAGTCCAGAGCAGTATGGAAGCTCAACTGGTAGTAGTTTCAACTACGAGGTCTGACCGGAGACTTAATTCTGGTACCACGGGGAGTAGGAGCCCTTGGAGTTTGCTCCAACCTACTCGTGCGGACTGGCCCCTCGGGGAGTATCGTGGTGGTTGTGGTTTAATACCCGAATGCGGGGAGAGTGATATTTGTCACTCAATGTGGAGTTGCATTGCAACCGGGTGCCGGACCCAAAGTACGGCAGAGGTTTTAGATAGGCCTCGAACCTCACCAAGGTGGTTAGTGTGTCCATTCCACACGCCAATTGGTACTGAATAATGCATTGCATTTTTCGGGGCGCTGATCATCGCATTGATTTGATCCGCTGTGCTTTTGAGCACCGTGAGGTAAGGCCGTCGTCGGCAGGTACTCACGTTAATATTGGCTTTAGATGTCCCTATCTACTCAGTTGTTTGTAGAACCTCGAAGTGAACGGACGTGTTTGCGCATCATTGCGAGTTTTTAAAAGCGATTTTTAAGTATTTTTCAGTGTTTCTGAAAGTGATAAAATTTTTCGGTTTTTCCGGTCTGTCGGTAGCCTGTTGTGAAAATAGACACAGTGAGCAGGTACGTGAGGGATTATACACATCGTGTGTATTCCCAAAAGTGTGAAAGGATAGCGGCTTAGGCCATTAACGGAGTGTGTATTAGTGAACGAAGTGTGGGATTTCCCAGCAGTGCGCATAGTTAGCGGCATCTGCCATAACAAACATTGTGTACAGTGCAGGTAGTGAAAGATCTGTGTTTTTGTTGTGCGCGAGTGTAGGAGAAATGCCTCCACCACGGAGGAGAGGGGCAAAAGCCCCAGCGGAGAGCGAAGACTCTGGGCCTTCAATGGTCCAGGTGGAGTCATCGACCGATGAGGACGGAGTGGGGCAACCCTCGCGGCCCCCACCCAAGAGGAAGGCGCGATTAGGTTCGCCACCACAGGCGAACTCGGGCGAGAGCGGGACGGATGGAGTACTCCAGAAGCTGGATACGGTTGCAACAAAAGCAGCCGTAGGACTGAAGGTTGCGGCGAAGGACGGAGCCAGTGGAAGCAGGCAAGGTTGCCCAAACAGCAAGGTAGGGGGCAACAAGGGGGGTAAAGGGGGTGCTATTGGGGGTGGGGGCCATGTTACGGCGATGAAAGCCGTAACAGCCCAGTTGAACGAGGTTGTGTTCGGGGCGGAAAGCCTCGAAGTCACAAAAGTGAAGGAACTCGTAGGGATCGCCTCTAAATATGAGGAGATTCTTATGAGTGTCCTGACGGAAAATGCTCATCTTCGTGGGCAAATTGAGGGTTTGAAGGGTGGTATTGGGACATCTTCCGTCCCTCGGAGCACAGCAGGGGCGGCTGCTGCTGCTCCCTCGGCGCCTGCCCCTCCAGCACCCGTGCTGGAGGCAATTGCGCCGACGGTGAGGAAACCAGTGGAAACCTGGTCAGTTGTGGTGAGGAGCAAGGCTCCTGTGACTTCCTCTAAGGAAGTCATAAATAAAGTTGTTAAGGAGGTGGGGCCTTCACTGGGTGTTCGTGTCCATGATGTGAAGTCAATCAAGGGGGGTGGCGTAGTGATACGCACTCCCTCTGTTGCTGAGAGGGAGAAAGTGGCGAGCAACGCCAAATTCGGTGAGGTAGGGTTGGACGTTAGCGTCAATAAAAAGTTGGGCCCCAGAGTTGTTGTACAGGGTGTACATACGGAGATATCCCATGAAGAATTCATGGAGGAGCTATTTCGGCTGAACCTTCGGGAGTTCAGCCCAGAGTCCAAAAAGACGGACGTGAGGATGGTCAGTCGCCCCTGGAAGGTGGCGATTGATGGCAGGACAAATGTTGTCCTAGAGGGTACGGACAAACTAATGTCCACCCTCCTGGATGCGGGTAGGTGCTACGTCAAGTGGTTCTCCTTCCGTGTCCGTGCGGATAGTCCCGTGTCCGGCTGCTTCCGGTGCATGGGTTTTGATCACCGAGTGGCAGAATGCAGGGCCAAGGCCGACGTCTGTCGGAGGTGTGGTCAGGAGGGCCACAAGGCAGCCAGTTGCGTCAATGCCCCCCATTGTCGCAACTGTGCATTTAAAGGAAGGCCAGCTGGACATCTCATGATGTCAGCTGCCTGTCCGATTTACTGTGGGGTTGTCGGACGTGCTCTCGCCAGACATTAATGGGTGAGATTTTTCAATTAAATTGCCAGAATTCTTATGCAGTTATGTGCGAGTTAGGGAGTTGCATGATAGAGGCTGGGTGCAGCATCGCCTTACTCCAGGAGCCATATGCCACCAATTTTGGAATGGTAAGTGGTCTTCCTGGGGGTTTCAGGGTCTACACGGACCTTAGGTGTAATGCTGCAATAGTTGTGACTGACCCAAGCTATGACTGCATAGTTTTGGATTCGTCACAAGAGGGTGTATGTGTTTCTGTAGAGGGGGTGTTCGGTAGACTGATTGTTGCTAGCATGTATTGTAAGTTTAGGGAACCTATAGAGCCTTACCTGCGATACATGGATAACCTACTACTCCTTGCGAGTGGTAGCCCATTTATCCTAGGGATGGATGCGAATGCCACGTCCTCGATGTGGTTTAGCAAGTTTTCTCGATGGGCGCACAGATATCGGAGCCACATTCGGGGTCGGGCATTAAGCGAATGGATGGCCGCTAACAGCCTCCACATCCTAAATGAGCCAAGCGAGTGGTACACATTTCATGGTCTTAGAGGGGGGAGCGACATTGACGTGTCCTTGATCAATGAGGCAGCAAATAGGGCGTTCAGTTTTAGGTGGGAGATTATGGGAGGGTGGGGATTGAGCGATCATAATTTGATTAAAATTATGGTTACTCCTAATTCCCCTCCCTCGACGTATGCAAGTCCATTGCGGCGATGGCGTACCTCTGGTATCGACTTGAACCAATATGGACAGTGTGTTAGGGAAGCGGTATTGGACATACCGCTTAGTGAGTTTGAAAATCTGGGGGTGGACGAGCAAATTGCTCGGTTGTACGAATTGGTCTGGGGAGTGAACGATAGGTTGTTGAAGAAATACAAGGACTTTAGGGTTAGGAAAATAAAATGGTGGACGCAGGAATTAACCCTGAAGAGGAGGGCTGTCCGGCGATTGAGACGGAAGTTTCAACGCGCTCGGCGGTCAAATTCGGATAGGTTGGCCCAGATTAGGAACGATTTTAGTTGTGCGATGCATGAGTATAAGGCCATGCTAATTAAAATCAAAGAAGAGGAGTGGAGGGGGTTCGTTAATGAGCATAGGGATGACCCCTGGGGTCAGGTCTTAAGGATTTGTAGGGGACGTAGGAGGGAGGACATCACTTCTCTTCGTGTTGATGACACTGTGTTATCAACATGGAGTGAGTGTGCAGGGGTTCTGTTAGGAGCGTTCTTTCCTAGGGCTGAGGAGCTGGCACCTCTCGCACAAGAGGTACCGGTTCCTCCACTTGATGATGGGGAGTTGGGATATGCCTTTAGCCTGGTTAGGTCTAAACGGTCCCCAGGTCTTGATGGGTTGAACGGAGAGTTGTGCAAAAGCTTGTGGAAGTTCATTCCGGAATACTTGGAGGTCATTTACGATAAGTGCATTTGTGAGGGGTATTTTCCACGTGAGTGGAAAAGTGCTAGGGTTGTTCCTCTCCTGAAGTCACCTGATAAGATTAGGAGTGATCCACGATCTTATCGGGGCATCAGTCTTCTTCCAGTGCTGGGTAAAGTACTGGAGAGGGTTATGGTGGAACGGCTTCAGGAGCTAACGAGGGATTTGAGGTCGGATAGGCAGTATGGCTTTAGGAAGGGACGTAGTGTAGAGGACGCCTGGATGTATGTTCAGCGTGCTGTCCGGGAGAATGCCAACAAATATGTCCTTGGCATATTTGTCGATTTCAAGGGGGCATTCGATCACCTAATCTGGGATCGCGTGATTCAACGATTGGAGGAACTTGGCTGTCCGGAAATTAGTCTCTGGCAGAGCTACTTTTCGGACAGAAAAGCCTCTATCGTAGGAATGAATGGTAGCGCGGACATTAGAGTAGAACGGGGCTGCCCACAGGGATCCATCTGTGGTCCATATATTTGGAACCTAATGATGGACTCTCTGCTTGGCCAACTTGAAACGCTTTGTGGTTGTTGTGCATATGCAGACGACCTTCTGCTCCTAGTTGACGGTCGTTCACGATTGGAGTTAGAACGAAAGGGTGAACGACTGTTAGGAATTGTTCACAATTGGGGTATAGGTGTGGGGGTTGACGTATCGATTGACAAGACGGTGACAATGCTCTTGAAAGGCATACTGTCATCGGCTCGTCCACCGATTATCCGAATGAATGGGGTCAATATCAGGTATGTGACGCAAGTCAAATATCTGGGATTGACCATCGGCGAAAGGATGTGTTTCAACCCTCACCTGGTTTACGTGGAGGAGCGATTGTTAGGAATTGCCGGCAAGATCAAGCGCGTGTTAAGGAGTGATTGGGGTCTCGGACGTCGTGCGGTTCGCACTATATATAGTGGCTTATTTGTGGCCTGTGCCACATATGGAGCCGCTATATGGTGGGAATTAGCATCAAAGGTCAGGGGTCGCCAAAAACTTCTTTCCATACAACGTTGTTTGATGCTTGCCTGTTTGCCTGTATGTCGCACAATTTCTACAGATGCGTTGCAGGTGTTGTTAGGTGCGCCTCCTCTTGACCTGATTGTTATACAGCGTGCTGTTGCATTTAGGTTAAGAAGAGGCTTAAGTGTCTCATTGCTGTCGAATTGGATTTCCGATGAGGATGTTGCGAGGGAGGGCTATCTAAGGAGCAAAAGGC
>NC_071672.1:10105000-10112500 GCF_028554725.1 Zeugodacus cucurbitae | reverse complement strand
ATTAATTTGCTTTTAGCTTATTAACATAGAATAAATACTGATGATTTGATAAAGTGTTGATAGATTTTACATATATAATGCTTAAATTCTTTTGAATTTTACAATAATATTATTATCATTGATTTTAATATTAATTGTATGCATTTATATGATTAACAATGCGAAAGATTCAGGATACCTTCGGGACCCGTCTTGAAACACGGACCAAGGAGTCTAACATATGTGCAAGTCATTGGGTTATATTAAACCTAATGGCGAAATTAACTTAACTTTTATATAATGGGATTAATTTTTAGTGAAATATTTTACTATTAATTCAATCCCGGGGCGTTCCATATAGTTATGTATAATGATAATTTATTATTATTTATACCTCTAACTGGAGCGTACCTTGAGCATATATGCTGTGACCCGAAAGATGGTGAACTATACTTGATCAGGTTGAAGTCAGGGGAAACCCTGATGGAAGACCGAAACAGTTCTGACGTGCAAATCGATTGTCAGAATTGAGTATAGGGGCGAAAGACCAATCGAACCATCTAGTAGCTGGTTCCCTCCGAAGTTTCCCTCAGGATAGCTGGTGCATTTAAATATTATGTAAAATAATCTTATCTGGTAAAGCGAATGATTAGAGGCCTTAGGGTCGAAACGACCTTAACCTATTCTCAAACTTTAAATGGGTAAGAACCTCACCTTTCTTGATATGAAGGTTGAGGTTATGATATAATGTGCCCAGTGGGCCACTTTTGGTAAGCAGAACTGGCGCTGTGGGATGAACCAAACGTAATGTTACGGTGCCCAAATTAACAACTCATGCAGATACCATGAAAGGCGTTGGTTGCTTAAAACAGCAGGACGGTGGACATGGAAGTCGTAATCCGCTAAGGAGTGTGTAACAACTCACCTGCCGAAGCAACTAGCCCTTAAAATGGATGGCGCTTAAGTTGTATACCTATACATTACCGCTAAAGTACATGATTTATAATACAATTTCGGTTGGATTATAAATTTTGAAACTTTAGTGAGTAGGAGGGTACAATGGTGTGCTTAGAAGTGTTTGGCGTAAGCCTGCATGGAGCCGCCATTGGTACAGATCTTGGTGGTAGTAGCAAATAATCGAATGAGACCTTGGAGGACTGAAGTGGAGAAGGGTTTCGTGTGAACAGTGGTTGATCACGAGTTAGTCGGTCCTAAGTTCAAGGCGAAAGCCGAAAATTTTCAAGTTTTAATGAATTGTTGAGAATATATAATTATTATGTTTTCTTCATAGTAATTAAACACTTGAATAATTTTGAACGAAAGGGAATACGGTTCCAATTCCGTAACCTGTTGAGTATCCGTTTGTTATTAAAAATGGGCCTTGTGCTCATCCTGGCAACAGGAACGACCATAAAGAAGCCGTCGAGAGGTATCGGAAGAGTTTTCTTTTCTGTTTTATAGTCGTACTACCATGGAAGTCTTTCGAAGAGAGATATGGTAGATGGACTAGAAGAGCATGACATTTACTGTTGTGTCGATATTTTCTCCTCGGACCTTGAAAATTTATGGTGGGGTTACGCAAACTTCTCAACAGGCCGTACCAATATCCGCAGCTGGTCTCCAAGGTGAAGAGTCTCTAGTCGATAGAATAATGTAGGTAAGGGAAGTCGGCAAATTAGATCCGTAACTTCGGGATAAGGATTGGCTCTGAAGATTGAGATAGTCGGGCTTGATTGGGAAGCAATACCATGGTTTATGTACTCGTTCTGGGTAAATAGAGAATTTCGGTTCTTGTTCCCCGGATAGTAGTTACGTAGCCAATTGTGGAACTTTCTTGCTAAAATTTTATAAGAATTATATCGCAAGATATATATTCTTATTTAATTATAACGATTATCAATTAACAATCAATTCAGAACTGGCACGGACTTGGGGAATCCGACTGTCTAATTAAAACAAAGCATTGTGATGGCCCTAACGGGTGTTGACACAATGTGATTTCTGCCCAGTGCTCTGAATGTCAAAGTGAAGAAATTCAAGTAAGCGCGGGTAAACGGCGGGAGTAACTATGACTCTCTTAAGGTAGCCAAATGCCTCGTCATCTAATTAGTGACGCGCATGAATGGATTAACGAGATTCCTACTGTCCCTATCTACTCATTCGTTAGTTGGCTTTCGACGCGGATAGACGTGCGTGCGCATCGTTGTGATTTTTGGTAAGTTTTTCTTAGCGAGTTGTTGTTGCGATTTTTCGGCATTTCCTTTTGTGCGGTCGTTTGTTTACGCAGTGTGTAAGGCACCGTTATTGCCTGGCGTGCGTGAATAGTTGAATACGTGATCGCGTGTGTTGTTGGTGTAAGTGCACATTTCGTGCATTCTTGCATATCATACGCGCGTGGCTTGCGGTATTTCGGGAGTGTGTTTTTTGGTACAGTCGCGGTTGACTGTACGGCGTGTACGGGTAAGTACAACATTGTTGTATATAAAGTAACGTGGGTATCCACATAGTTGTTGTTGGTGGGCTGTCGCACAGTTTCAGTGGTGTACCGTGTTGTAGGTATTCCTGCTGGCTGGATTGCCTACCAGTGAGTGCTGTGCTGAGCGCCTGGCGTTCGGTTGCGCTTGTTTCGGGTTTGCCCGTACAGTTGTGCCCAAAGGGTGCCTGGGGCTGTCCCAGTGCTGAGGTCGCTGACTGTTGCGTCGACTGCGGTCGTAGCAGAGTGCTGTTAAGCCCACAGTGCGGTTGGTACAGTGCCACAGCGGTTGACTCGCGACCGTTACGGGGACATTGATCTGTCCGGCGGTCTTTTTGAGTAGCCTTTTCAGACCTTTGGCTGGGTTGTGGGCTGTGCCCTCGCGAGAGCGCATTAACCGACTGCTTGGGTGGTGACTGCTACAGAGCGAGTACACGTGTGAGTCAGCGTCTTCAGTGCGTTCAGTTGCACGCGCCTGGAGAGCAGCTGTTTCGGGTATTACCTGAGCAGGTAGCTTCTGCGCCAGTGTTCGCCGGCGTAACAGCCTGCCTGGGGGTAGGCTGAAGGTGGGAATGGCTCCACCACGGAGGAGGAGGGTTAAATCCCTCGCTGAAAGCGACGGGTCGGGCCCCATAACTGTGATGGTGGAAACGTCGTCGGGTGATGAGGAGGTGAGGCCACCGGTGAGGTCTCCGCCGCGGAGGAGGGCGCGTTTGGGGTCGCCTCTGTTGGTGAAATCGGAGAGCAGTGGGAGTGAGTGCGGTAGCGGAATGGGTGGCACCGCTGAAAAAGCGGTTGCTCACCCCGCAGTTTCGGGTGCTGCTAAACCGGCCGAGAGCGGCGGTAACAGCGGCACTGGGAAGGGCGTCGCGGATAAGGGCGTCGCGGATAAGGGCGTCGCAGATAAGGGCGTCGCGAAGAAGGGTGTAGCAAAAAAGAGCGTCGCGAAGGAGGGATCGACGAAAGTCAGCTCGGCGAAGGAGGGAGGGAAACGTGAGGGTGTAGTTAATGGGGGTGTGGTTGGGGGAGGCGCTATCAGCCATGTCGCGGCCATGAAGGCAGTGACGGCTGAATTAAATGCCTTAGTGTTTGGGGTAAAGGACTTTGAGGTCACTACCGCGAAGGGGCTGATGGAGCTTGCCTCGAAGTACGAGGCGCTCCTGATGACGGTAGTAACCGAGAATGCCCATCTTCGCGGTCAGGTTGACGCTCTAAGGGGGGGTTGTGGGGGATATATTGCCCAACCGAAGAGGTCGGTTGGGGGGTTGGCTCCGGCTGAGTCGGTGCGTGCGCCTCCAGCACCTGTGTTGGAGGCGATTGCTCCGGCATTGCCGAAGCCCGTGGAGACGTGGTCGGTGGTTGTGCGCAGCAAGGCCCCGACGACTTCCTCTAAGGAAGTCATAAAGAAGGTGGTGAAAGAGGTGGGACCTTCCCTCGGAGTGCGAGTGCACGAGGTGAAGCCAATTAAGGGTGGTGGGGTGGTTATTCGCACCCCCTCTGTTTTAGAGAGGGAAAAGGTGGCGAATAATGCCAAATTCGGGGAGGTGGGATTGGATGTGACTGTGAACCGGAAGTTGGGTCCGCGGGTTGTGGTTCAGGGGGTTTACACCGAAATCTCCCATGATGACTTCATGGAGGAGCTCTTTCGGTTGAACCTCCAGGACGTCAACCCTGAGGCACGAAAGTCGGATGTGCGGATGGTCAGTCGGCCCTGGAAGGTAGCCGCTGATGGTACCACCAACGTTGTCCTTGAGGGTTCGGACAAATCAATGTCCGCCCTCTTGGAAGCGGGACGGTGCTACATAAAGTGGTTTTCCTTCAGGGTTCGACCGGATACCCCTGTTGCTGGCTGCTTCCGGTGTATGGGTTTTGACCATAGAGTGGCTGAGTGTAGGGCCAAATCAGATGTCTGTAGGAGGTGCGGTCAGGAAGGCCACAGAGCTGCCGGTTGCGTCAATGCACCCCATTGTCGCAACTGTGCATTTAAGGGTAGGCCAGCTGGGCATCTTATGATGTCCGCTGTCTGCCCCATATACTGTGGTGTTGTTGAGCGCGCCCTCGCCAGACACTGATGGGGGGTATCTTCCAGCTAAATTGTCAGGGATCGTATGCCGTGATGTGTGAGTTGGGGGGTTGTATGCTTGAGGGTGGGTGCGGCATTGCCTTACTCCAGGAGCCCTACACCACCAATGGTGTGGTTCGGGGTCTTCCTGGGGTTTTCAGGGTCTTTACGGACCTTGGGGGTAATGCCGCAATTGTTGTGACGGATCCAAACTACGATTGCGTAGTGTTGGATTCGTCGCAACAGGGGGTGTGTGTTTCAGTAGAGGGGGAGTTCGGTAGAATGATTGTCGCTAGTTTGTACTGCAAATTTAGCGAGCCCCTAGAGCCCTACCTGGGCTACATGGATAAGCTACTACTACTGGGGAGTAGTAGCCCATTTATCCTAGGGTTGGATGCAAATGCCTCGTCCTCGATGTGGTTTAGTAAGGTATCCAGACATTCGTCTGGATATCAAAGCCACATCCGAGGCGAGGTATTGAGTGAATGGGTGGTGGCTAAGAGCCTCCACATTTTGAATGAGCCGAGTGAATGGTTTACGTTTGAGGGGCCTAGGGGCATGAGTGATATCGACGTAACGTTAATGAATGAGGCAGCAAGGAGAGCGTTTGATGTCAGTTGGGAGATTAGGGGAGGGTGGGGATTGAGTGACCATAATTTAATACAAATTATGGTCTCTCCGCAATCCCCACCCTCGGCGTACGTGGGTCCATTGCGGCGATGGCGTACCTCTGGTACTGACTGGAACCAATATGGACAGAATGTAAGGGAAGCGGTATTGGAAATACCGCTTAGTGAGTTTGAGGAACTGGGGGTGGACGAGCAAATTGCTCGGCTGTATGAGTTGGTGTGGTGTGTTAATGATAGGGTTTTCAGGAAGTATGAAAGTTCTAGGATTAGGAAAATTAAGTGGTGGACGAATGAGTTAACCTTGAAGAGGAGGGCTGTCCGGCGGTTGAGACGAAAGTTTCAGCGTGCTCGGCGGTCCAATTCGGATAGGTTATCCCAGATCAGATATGATTTTAGTTGTGCGGCTAGAGAATATAAGGATATGCTTGTGAGGATTAAAGAAGAGGAATGGAGGAGTTTTATTGGGGAGAATAGGGACGACCCCTGGGGGCAGGTCTACAGGATCTGCAGGGGTCGTAAGAGGGAGGATATCACCTCTCTCCGCGTTGGTGACTCTGTGTTATCAACGTGGAGAGAGTGTGCGGAGGTTCTGTTAGGAGCGTTCTTTCCCAGGGCTGAGGTTCAGGCACCTCAAGCACAAGAGGTACCTGTTCCTCCACTAGAAGATGAGGAGTTGGGATACGCCTTTAGCCTGGTTAGGTCTAAACGGTCCCCAGGTTTTGATGGTTTGAACGGAGAGATGTGCAAAAGCTTGTGGAAGTTCATTCCGGAATACTTGGAGGCCATTTATAACAAGTGCGTGTGGGAGGGGTATTTTCCACGTGAGTGGAAAAGTGCCAGGGTCGTCCCTCTCCTGAAGTCCCCTGATAAGATCAGGAGTGATCCTCGTTCTTATCGGGGCATCAGCCTTCTTCCGGTGCTTGGAAAAGTACTGGAGAGGGTTATGGTGGAACGACTTCAGGAGCTAACGCGGGGTATGTGGTCGGATAGGCAGTATGGGTTTAGGAAAGGACGCAGTGTGGAAGATGCGTGGATGTATGTGCAGAATGTTGTTAGGGAGAATGTCAACAAGTATGTCCTCGGCATATTTGTTGACTTCAAGGGGGCATTCGATTATCTGATCTGGGATCGAGTGATAGAACGGTTAGAGGAACTTGGCTGTCCGGAAATTAGTCTCTGGCGAAGCTACTTTTCGGACAGAAAAGCCTCTATCGTTGGAATGAATGGGAGTGTGGAGATTGGAGTGGCTCGTGGCTGTCCGCAGGGATCCATCTGTGGTCCATATATATGGAACCTCATGATGGACTCTCTGCTTGGGCAGCTCGAACCACTCTGTAAGTGTTGTGCGTATGCAGACGACCTTCTTCTCCTTGTTGAAGGTCGCTCAAGGCGTGAGTTGGATCGGGTGGGAGGACAATTTTTGGAAATTGTCCACAACTGGGGGATAAGTGTGGGTGTAGACATCTCGATGGACAAAACGGTGACAATGCTTTTAAAAGGCAGACTGTCACCGGGGCGTCCACCGGTTGTCCGAGTGAATGGGGTCGGCATCAGGTATGTGACGCAAGTCAAGTACCTGGGGTTGACCATGAGTGAAAGAATGTGTTTTACTCCACACTTGGTGAGTGTTAAGGTGCGACTGCAGGCGGTCGTAGGTAAGGTTATGCGCGTTTTACGGAGTGATTGGGGCCTCGGACGTCGTGCTGTTCGCACCATATACCGCGGCTTATTTGTGGCCTGTGCCACTTATGGAGCGGCTGTATGGTGGCGAACTGTCACGACGGTCTTCGGTCGCCGAAAGCTCCTCTCCGTCCAGCGCTGCATGATGCTCGCCTGTCTGCCTGTATGTCGCACCGTTTCTACGGATGCGTTGCAGGTGTTACTAGGTGCGCCCCCTCTTGACCTGGTTGTCATACAGCGTGCTGTATCATTCAGGTTAAGAAGGGGTCTGAGTGTGTCATTGCTGCGGAATGATTTGATTTCCGATGATGATGTGGAGAGGGAGGGATATCTAGGGAGCAAGAGGCTTCTAGATGATAGGGTCAGGTGTAGGTGGCAAGACCGTTGGGACAGTAGTCTCAATGGTCGGGTGACTTATGAGTACATCCGGGACGTTAGGTATGTAGAAGGAAACCCAGACTTCAGATTCTGTCTAAGTCTGGGTTTCCTGCTTACGGGGCATGGGCCTCTTAATGCATTCTTGCATAAGAGGCACCTTGCAGATAGTCCAGAGTGTATGTGTGGGGCGCGTGTTGAGGATTGGGTGCATGTTATAGCGGAATGCCCGATGTACTCAGACATTAGGGACCTTGGGGGTATGGGGATTAGTTGGACTGATGGACGGATAGACGTTAGTG
>NC_071672.1:10097500-10100000 GCF_028554725.1 Zeugodacus cucurbitae | reverse complement strand
TAATTTTCATATAGATACTAAGTTAATGAATTCAAACAAGTTAAAAATTTTCATATAAATACTAAATAATTTTCATATAAATACTAAGTTAATGAATTCATACAAGTTAAAAATTTTCATATAAATACTAAATAATTTTCATATAGATACTAAGTTAATGAATTCATACAAGTTAAAAATTTTCATATAAATACTAAATAATTTTCATATAGATACTAAGTTTATGAATTCATACAAGTAAATAATTTTCATATAAATACTAAATAATTTTCATATAGATACTAAGTTAATGAATTCATACAAGTTAAAAATTTTCATATAAATACTAAATAATTTTCATATAGATACTAAGTTAATGAATTCATACAAGTTAAAAATTTTCATATAAATACTAAATAATTTTCATATAGATACTAAGTTAATGAATTCATACAAGTTAAAAATTTTCATATAAATACTAAATAATTTTCATATAGATACTAAGTTAATGAATTCATACAAGTTAAAAATTTTCATATAAATACTAAATAATTTTCATATAGATACTAAGTTTATGAATTCATACAAGTTAAAAATTTTCATATAAATACTAAATAATTTTCATATAGATACTAAGTTTATGAATTCATACAAGTAAATAATTTTCATATAAATACTAAATAATTTTCATATAGATACTAAGTTAATGAATTCATACAAGTTAAAAATTTTCATATAAATACTAAATAATTTTCATATAGATACTAAGTTAATGAATTCATACAAGTTAAAAATTTTCATATAAATACTAAATAATTTTCATATAGATACTAAGTTAATGAATTCATACAAGTTAAAAATTTTCATATAAATACTAAATAATTTTCATATAGATACTAAGTTAATGAATTCATACAAGTTAAAAATTTTCATATAAATACTAAATAATTTTCATATAGATACTAAGTTTATGAATTCATACAAGTAAATAATTTTCATATAAATACTAAATAATTTTCATATAGATACTAAGTTTATGAATTCATACAAGTAAATAATTTTCATATAAGTACTAAGTGTATGAATTCATACAACTAAATAATTTTCATATAAGTACAAAAAATTTAAAAAAAAAAATAAATGTTAAGCTATTTTTGATGTTGTAATATTTCTTAGAAGCATAATGCTCATAGAAAATGATATAAATTACTTGTATATATATGAATTTAAAACTTTTATATGGTTAAAAAGATTTTCTCCATACGATTTCCGGTTGGTGAGGTGTACGTGGCAGAAAACATATATGTTGTATGAAACTTCAACATTAGTACTTGTATGAAAATTTTAATACTTGTATGAAATTGCATACTTAGTACTTATATGAAAATTATTTTCATATATTTATAAAAGTATTTAAGTGTAATATATAAATGAGAGCAAAAAAATTTATTCCTGGTTTGCTACAGTTGGTTTAAATAGAAATAATTTTGTTAATAATGAAATGTTATTAATTGAGATTATTCTTCTATACCTAACATAATGTAGTCGTTTTTTTTTTTAATTTAACTTTTTTTGGGGTTTGTTCTTCTATTCACATAAAATATATGTGGGTAAAGAATAAAATTCAATAAAGTTAAATATTTATATTATTACGCTCGAATACTTTCATATCATATATGAAATAAAATGAAAAATAATTGAATTGAAATTATTAATTTCAAATCAAAAGAAAAACGTATATACTCTTAAAAAAAGATATATACACTATATGCATTGAAATAAAGTAAAATGTATAAAAAATGATATTATTTGAAAGTTTAACAAATACAAGAAGAAACATCGTCCTTACATTAATAATTATATTATATATGTATAGAGAACGAAAATTCTTTCTCACGATAAGATACACAGTCTCAAAGTCCGAATAAGACCGCAATAAATAATACAATAATATGAAATTTAAATGACATGAAGTAAATTATTTAATCCGACCATAGTAGAAGAAATTTCATAATTATTTATTGTCGCGATTTCGTTCTCCTTTGCATTGTGTATATGTCGTGTACTTAATTTTCAAATATTGAAAATATCATTATAAAAATTTATATAGTATAAAAAATATTATATAAATGAATAAAAAATATTATTCTGGTTGATCCTGCCAGTAGTTATATGCTTGTCTCAAAGATTAAGCCATGCATGTCTAAGTACAAACAAATTAAAAGTGAAACCGCAAAAGGCTCATTATATCAGTTATGGTTCCATAGATCGTTAACAGTTACTTGGATAACTGTGGTAATTCTAGAGCTAATACATGCAAAATAAACACGGACCTTTTGGAACGTGTGCTTTTATTAGGCTAAAACCAAGCGATCGTAAGATCGTTATATTGGTTGAACTCTAGATAACTTGCAGATCGTATGGTCTCGTACCGACGACAGATCTTTCAAATGTCTGCCCTATCAACTTTTGATGGTAGTATCTAGGACTACCATGGTTGCAACGGGTAACGGGGAATCAG
>NC_071672.1:10092500-10095000 GCF_028554725.1 Zeugodacus cucurbitae | reverse complement strand
ATATTATTATTTCAAATAATATATACATTTAGAGGAACGTCTAGCATAAAATATTATTTTATTCTAGGATTGCCTTAAATGTAAAAAAGCAAGAAAATAATATTGTTGTTATAATGAAGTAGTAGTACGGGATGAAAAGATTGAATATTTATTATTAAGAAAATTATTTTGGTGTTAAGAAATAATTATGTATGTTTCTTTAAAATAGCAAAAAGCTAAAATATAAAATAAATATAAATATTTTTATACAACCTCAACTCATATGGGACTACCCCCTGAATTTAAGCATATTAATGAGGGGAGGAAAAGAAACTAACAAGGATTTTCTTAGTAGCGGCGAGCGAAAAGAAAATAGTTCAGCACTAAGTCACTTTGTCTATATGGCAAATGTGAGATGCAGTGTATGGAATATCTTAATATCTAGTATGAGAAATTAACGATTTAAGTCCTTCTTAAATGAGGCCATTTACCCATAGAGGGTGCCAGGCCCGTATAACGTTAATGATTACTAGAAAGATATTTCCAAAGAGTCGTGTTGCTTGATAGTGCAGCACTAAGTGGGTGGTAAACTCCATCTAAAACTAAATATAACCATGAGACCGATAGTAAACAAGTACCGTGAGGGAAAGTTGAAAAGAACTCTGAATAGAGAGTTAAATAGTACGTGAAACTGCTTAGAGGTTAAGCCCGATGAACCTGAATATCCATTATGAAAAATTCATCATTATAACTGTGATATTTATAATATTATAGTAATAGTGTGCATTTTTTTCATATAAGGACATTGTAATCTATTAACATAATAAAATATTTATCAAAAGATCATTGGTGTTAAGTTTATTCAAATTAATTTGCTTTTAGCTTATTAACATAGAATAAATACTGATGATTTGATAAAGTGTTGATAGATTTTACATATATAATGCTTAAATTCTTTTGAATTTTACAATAATATTATTATCATTGATTTTAATATTAATTGTATGCATTTATATGATTAACAATGCGAAAGATTCAGGATACCTTCGGGACCCGTCTTGAAACACGGACCAAGGAGTCTAACATATGTGCAAGTCATTGGGTTATATTAAACCTAATGGCGAAATTAACTTAACTTTTATATAATGGGATTAATTTTTAGTGAAATATTTTACTATTAATTCAATCCCGGGGCGTTCCATATAGTTATGTATAATGATAATTTATTATTATTTATACCTCTAACTGGAGCGTACCTTGAGCATATATGCTGTGACCCGAAAGATGGTGAACTATACTTGATCAGGTTGAAGTCAGGGGAAACCCTGATGGAAGACCGAAACAGTTCTGACGTGCAAATCGATTGTCAGAATTGAGTATAGGGGCGAAAGACCAATCGAACCATCTAGTAGCTGGTTCCCTCCGAAGTTTCCCTCAGGATAGCTGGTGCATTTAAATATTATGTAAAATAATCTTATCTGGTAAAGCGAATGATTAGAGGCCTTAGGGTCGAAACGACCTTAACCTATTCTCAAACTTTAAATGGGTAAGAACCTCACCTTTCTTGATATGAAGGTTGAGGTTATGATATAATGTGCCCAGTGGGCCACTTTTGGTAAGCAGAACTGGCGCTGTGGGATGAACCAAACGTAATGTTACGGTGCCCAAATTAACAACTCATGCAGATACCATGAAAGGCGTTGGTTGCTTAAAACAGCAGGACGGTGGACATGGAAGTCGTAATCCGCTAAGGAGTGTGTAACAACTCACCTGCCGAAGCAACTAGCCCTTAAAATGGATGGCGCTTAAGTTGTATACCTATACATTACCGCTAAAGTACATGATTTATAATACAATTTCGGTTGGATTATAAATTTTGAAACTTTAGTGAGTAGGAGGGTACAATGGTGTGCTTAGAAGTGTTTGGCGTAAGCCTGCATGGAGCCGCCATTGGTACAGATCTTGGTGGTAGTAGCAAATAATCGAATGAGACCTTGGAGGACTGAAGTGGAGAAGGGTTTCGTGTGAACAGTGGTTGATCACGAGTTAGTCGGTCCTAAGTTCAAGGCGAAAGCCGAAAATTTTCAAGTTTTAATGAATTGTTGAGAATATATAATTATTATGTTTTCTTCATAGTAATTAAACACTTGAATAATTTTGAACGAAAGGGAATACGGTTCCAATTCCGTAACCTGTTGAGTATCCGTTTGTTATTAAAAATGGGCCTTGTGCTCATCCTGGCAACAGGAACGACCATAAAGAAGCCGTCGAGAGGTATCGGAAGAGTTTTCTTTTCTGTTTTATAGTCGTACTACCATGGAAGTCTTTCGAAGAGAGATATGGTAGATGGACTAGAAGAGCATGACATTTACTGTTGTGTCGATATTTTCTCCTCGGACCTTGAAAATTTATGGTGGGGTTACGCAAACTTCTCAACAGGCCGTACCAATATCCGCAGCTGGTCTCCAAGGTGAAGAGTCTCTAGTCGATAGAATAATGTAGGTAAGGGAAGTCGGCAAAT
>NC_071672.1:10080000-10087500 GCF_028554725.1 Zeugodacus cucurbitae | reverse complement strand
CCGAAACCACGTATATTTGCATATAAAAAAAACTAAATTTGGTTAAACGGCGGGCATAAAAATGATTTTATTTACGTAGCCAAATGCATCGTCATCTTATTAGTGACGCGCAAAAAGGAATTCAGGAGATTCCTACTGTCCCTATTTGCGAAGAGCCGAAACCACATATAAAGAGCCAAAAGGCCGAAAAAACGTATATTTGCATATAAAAAAAACTAAATTTGGTTAAACGGCGGGCATAAAAATGATTTTATTTACGTAGCCAAATGCATCGTCATCTTATTAGTGACGCGCAAAAAGGAATTCAGGAGATTCCTACTGTCCCTATTTGCCAACTACGAGGTCTGACCGGAGACTTAATTCTGGTACCACGGGGAGTAGGAGCCCTTGGAGTTCGCTCCAACCTACTCGTGCGGACTGGCCCCTCGGGGAGTATCGTGGTGGTTGTGGTTTAATACCCGAATGCGGGGAGAGTGATATTTGTCACTCAATGTGGAGTTGCATTGCAACCGGGTGCCGGACCCAAAGTACGGCAGAGGTTTTAGATAGGCCTCGAACCTCACCAAGGTGGTTAGTGTGTCCATTCTACACGCCAATTGGTACTGAATAATGCATTGCATTTTTCGGGGCGCTGATCATCGCATTGATTTGATCCGCTGTGCTTTTGAGCACCGTGAGGTAAGGCCGTTGTCGGCAGGTACTCACGTTAATATTGGCTTTAGATGTCCCTATTTGCGAAGAGCCGAAACCACATATAAAGAGCCAAAAGGCCGAAAAAACGTATATTTGCATATAAAAAAAACTAAATTTGGTTAAACGGCGGGCATAAAAATGATTTTATTTACGTAGCCAAATGCATCGTCATCTTATTAGTGACGCGCAAAAAGGAATTCAGGAGATTCCTACTGTCCCTATTTGCGAAGAGCCGAAACCACATATAAAGAGCCAAAAGGCCGAAAAAACGTATATTTGCATATAAAAAAAACTAAATTTGGTTAAACGGCGGGCATAAAAATGATTTTATTTACGTAGCCAAATGCATCGTCATCTTATTAGTGACGCGCAAAAAGGAATTCAGGAGATTCCTACTGTCCCTATTTGCGAAGAGCCGAAACCACATATAAAGAGCCAAAACGCCGAAAAAACGTATATTTGCATATAAAAAAAACTAAATTTGGTTAAACGGCGGGCATAAAAATGATTTTATTTACGTAGCCAAATGCATCGTCATCTTATTAGTGACGCGCAAAAAGGAATTCAGGAGATTCCTACTGTCCCTATTTGCGAAGAGCCGAAACCACATATAAAGAGCCAAAACGCCGAAACCACGTTCATACAAGTAAAAAAATTTCATATAAATACTAAATAATTTTCATATAGATACTAAGTTTATGAATTCATACAAGTAAATAATTTTCATATAAATACTAAATAATTTTCATATAGATACTAAGTTAATGAATTCAAACAAGTTAAAAATTTTCATATAAATACTAAATAATTTTCATATAGATACTAAGTTAATGAATTCATACAAGTTAAAAATTTTCATATAAATACTAAATAATTTTCATATAGATACTAAGTTAATGAATTCATACAAGTTAAAAATTTTCATATAAATACTAAATAATTTTCATATAGATACTAAGTTTATGAATTCATACAAGTAAATAATTTTCATATAAATACTAAATAATTTTCATATAGATACTAAGTTAATGAATTCATACAAGTTAAAAATTTTCATATAAATACTAAATAATTTTCATATAGATACTAAGTTAATGAATTCATACAAGTTAAAAATTTTCATATAAATACTAAATAATTTTCATATAGATACTAAGTTAATGAATTCATACAAGTTAAAAATTTTCATATAAATACTAAATAATTTTCATATAGATACTAAGTTAATGAATTCATACAAGTTAAAAATTTTCATATAAATACTAAATAATTTTCATATAGATACTAAGTTTATGAATTCATACAAGTTAAAAATTTTCATATAAATACTAAATAATTTTCATATAGATACTAAGTTTATGAATTCATACAAGTAAATAATTTTCATATAAATACTAAATAATTTTCATATAGATACTAAGTTAATGAATTCATACAAGTTAAAAATTTTCATATAAATACTAAATAATTTTCATATAGATACTAAGTTAATGAATTCATACAAGTTAAAAATTTTCATATAAATACTAAATAATTTTCATATAGATACTAAGTTAATGAATTCATACAAGTTAAAAATTTTCATATAAATACTAAATAATTTTCATATAGATACTAAGTTAATGAATTCATACAAGTTAAAAATTTTCATATAAATACTAAATAATTTTCATATAGATACTAAGTTTATGAATTCATACAAGTAAATAATTTTCATATAAATACTAAATAATTTTCATATAGATACTAAGTTTATGAATTCATACAAGTAAATAATTTTCATATAAGTACTAAGTGTATGAATTCATACAACTAAATAATTTTCATATAAGTACAAAAAATTTAAAAAAAAAAATAAATGTTAAGCTATTTTTGATGTTGTAATATTTCTTATAAGCATAATGCTCATAGAAAATGATATAAATTACTTGTATATATATGAATTTAAAACTTTTATATGGTTAAAAAGATTTTCTCCATACGATTTCCGGTTGGTGAGGTGTACGTGGCAGAAAACATATATGTTGTATGAAACTTCAACATTAGTACTTGTATGAAAATTTTAATACTTGTATGAAATTGCATACTTAGTACTTATATGAAAATTATTTTCATATATTTATAAAAGTATTTAAGTGTAATATATAAATGAGAGCAAAAAAATTTATTCCTGGTTTGCTACAGTTGGTTTAAATAGAAATAATTTTGTTAATAATGAAATGTTATTAATTGAGATTATTCTTCTATACCTAACATAATGTAGTCGTTTTTTTTTTTAATTTAACTTTTTTTGGGGTTTGTTCTTCTATTCACATAAAATATATGTGGGTAAAGAATAAAATTCAATAAAGTTAAATATTTATATTATTACGCTCGAATACTTTCATATCATATATGAAATAAAATGAAAAATAATTGAATTGAAATTATTAATTTCAAATCAAAAGAAAAACGTATATACTCTTAAAAAAAGATATATACACTATATGCATTGAAATAAAGTAAAATGTATAAAAAATGATATTATTTGAAAGTTTAACAAATACAAGAAGAAACATCGTCCTTACATTAATAATTATATTATATATGTATAGAGAACGAAAATTCTTTCTCACGATAAGATACACAGTCTCAAAGTCCGAATAAGACCGCAATAAATAATACAATAATATGAAATTTAAATGACATGAAGTAAATTATTTAATCCGACCATAGTAGAAGAAATTTCATAATTATTTATTGTCGCGATTTCGTTCTCCTTTGCATTGTGTATATGTCGTGTACTTAATTTTCAAATATTGAAAATATCATTATAAAAATTTATATAGTATAAAAAATATTATATAAATGAATAAAAAATATTATTCTGGTTGATCCTGCCAGTAGTTATATGCTTGTCTCAAAGATTAAGCCATGCATGTCTAAGTACAAACAAATTAAAAGTGAAACCGCAAAAGGCTCATTATATCAGTTATGGTTCCATAGATCGTTAACAGTTACTTGGATAACTGTGGTAATTCTAGAGCTAATACATGCAAAATAAACACGGACCTTTTGGAACGTGTGCTTTTATTAGGCTAAAACCAAGCGATCGTAAGATCGTTATATTGGTTGAACTCTAGATAACTTGCAGATCGTATGGTCTCGTACCGACGACAGATCTTTCAAATGTCTGCCCTATCAACTTTTGATGGTAGTATCTAGGACTACCATGGTTGCAACGGGTAACGGGGAATCAGGGTTCGATTCCGGAGAGGGAGCCTGAGAAACGGCTACCACATCTAAGGAAGGCAGCAGGCGCGTAAATTACCCACTCCCAGTTCGGGGAGGTAGTGACGAAAAATAACAATACAGGACTCATATCCGAGGCCCTGTAATTGGAATGAGTACACTTTAAATCCTTTAACAAGGACCTATTGGAGGGCAAGTCTGGTGCCAGCAGCCGCGGTAATTCCAGCTCCAATAGCGTATATTAAAGTTGTTGCGGTTAAAACGTTCGTAGTTGAATTTGTGCTTCATACGGGTAGTACAGCTATAATTGTGGTATGTACATTACCTTATGTATGCAAGCGTATTACCGGTGGAGTTCTTATATGTAATTAATACAATGTATTTTTTATATATTCCTCCTATTTAAACCTGCTTCAGTGCTCTTCATCGAGTGTTGTTGTGGGCCGGTACAATTACTTTGAACAAATTAGAGTGCTTAAAGCAGGCTCCAAATGCCTGAATATTTTGTGCATGGAATAATGAAATAAGACCTCTGTTCTACTTTCATTGGTTTTTAGATCAAGAGGTAATGATTAATAGAAGCAGTTTGGGGGCATTAGTATTACGACGCGAGAGGTGAAATTCTTGGACCGTCGTAAGACTAACTTAAGCGAAAGCATTTGCCAAAGATGTTTTCATTAATCAAGAACGAAAGTTAGAGGTTCGAAGGCGATCAGATACCGCCCTAGTTCTAACCATAAACGATGCCAGCTAGCAATTGGGTGTAGCTACTACTATGGCTCTCTCAGTCGCTTCCCGGGAAACCAAAGCTTTTGGGCTCCGGGGGAAGTATGGTTGCAAAGCTGAAACTTAAAGGAATTGACGGAAGGGCACCACCAGGAGTGGAGCCTGCGGCTTAATTTGACTCAACACGGGAAAACTTACCAGGTCCGAACATAAGCGTGTAAGACAGATTGATAGCTCTTTCTCGAATCTATGGGTGGTGGTGCATGGCCGTTCTTAGTTCGTGGAGTGATTTGTCTGGTTAATTCCGATAACGAACGAGACTCAAATATATTAAATAGATGCTTTCAGGATTATGGTGTTGAAGCTTATATAGCCTTCATTCATGAGTTCATCTTGAATGTGCAAGTGTTTGAATGTGTTTATATAAGTGGAGCCGTACCTGTTGGTTTGTCCCATTATAAGGACACTAGCTTCTTAAATGGACAAATTGCGTCTAGCAGTAACGAGATTGAGCAATAACAGGTCTGTGATGCCCTTAGATGTCCTGGGCTGCACGCGCGCTACAATGAAAGTATCAACGTGTATTTCCTAGACCGAGAGGTCCGGGTAAACCGCTGAACCACTTTCATGCTTGGGATTGTGAACTGAAACTGTTCACATGAACTTGGAATTCCCAGTAAGTGTGAGTCATTAACTCGCATTGATTACGTCCCTGCCCTTTGTACACACCGCCCGTCGCTACTACCGATTGAATTATTTAGTGAGGTCTCCGGACGTGATCACTGTGACGCCTTGTGTTTCACGGTTGTTTCGCAAAAGTTGACCGAACTTGATTATTTAGAGGAAGTAAAAGTCGTAACAAGGTTTCCGTAGGTGAACCTGCGGAAGGATCATTATTGTGTTCCTATCCGTAAATATTATAAAAAAAAACAAACAAACAAACAAACAAACAAAAAAAGAATAAAAAAGAAAAATTATTTTCTTTTTTTTCTTTTCATTCATTTATTTGAATGTTTTTCTTTTTTTTCTTTTTTTTTTTACTCCTTGTATTGTAGTATAATGAAAATTATATCGCATACATTGTATTTGAACGCAACAAACCTTTAAACATATATAGTTGTACTTATTATTTATAAAAATAATATAAATGATAAGTTAATTTGTTCTCATTAACGTGTAATTCCTTAAAAATATATAGAAATTAAATAAAATGTAATAAAAAAGGAATTACTGTTTTTGTTGGACTAAGACATGCGCAACTTGTAAATGTTTGGGTTGAAAATTACAATTTATTGAAAGATGTTTTAAAATAATTTATATATTATATACGAAAACGAAATGTTATTCTTTCAATAAATTAAAAACTCTTGACGTTAAATTAAAATAAACAAAAAATTATCACTCTAAGCGGTGGATCACTCGGCTCATGGGTCGATGAAGAACGCAGCTAACTGTGCGTCATCGTGTGAACTGCAGGACACATGAACATCGACATTTTGAACGCATATTGCAGTCCATGCTGTTATGTACTTTAATTAATTTTAAAGTGCTGCTTGGACTACATATGGTTGAGGGTTGTAAGACTATGCTAAATTAGTTGCTTATTCTTTTAGTCAATTAAAAGAATTTAAGCACATGGTATATTACTGGATTGTATTTTTCAATCCATAATATTAATAGCATAAAAAGAAATATAGAAAATATATTCTTGAACACCTCATATTTGAACGAAATTTTATAATAAATAAGAATCTTAGTATTCCCAAAAACAATAAAATTTCAATATTATTATTTCAAATAATATATACATTTAGAGGAACGTCTAGCATAAAATATTATTTTATTCTAGGATTGCCTTAAATGTAAAAAAGCAAGAAAATAATATTGTTGTTATAATGAAGTAGTAGTACGGGATGAAAAGATTGAATATTTATTATTAAGAAAATTATTTTGGTGTTAAGAAATAATTATGTATGTTTCTTTAAAATAGCAAAAAGCTAAAATATAAAATAAATATAAATATTTTTATACAACCTCAACTCATATGGGACTACCCCCTGAATTTAAGCATATTAATGAGGGGAGGAAAAGAAACTAACAAGGATTTTCTTAGTAGCGGCGAGCGAAAAGAAAATAGTTCAGCACTAAGTCACTTTGTCTATATGGCAAATGTGAGATGCAGTGTATGGAATATCTTAATATCTAGTATGAGAAATTAACGATTTAAGTCCTTCTTAAATGAGGCCATTTACCCATAGAGGGTGCCAGGCCCGTATAACGTTAATGATTACTAGAAAGATATTTCCAAAGAGTCGTGTTGCTTGATAGTGCAGCACTAAGTGGGTGGTAAACTCCATCTAAAACTAAATATAACCATGAGACCGATAGTAAACAAGTACCGTGAGGGAAAGTTGAAAAGAACTCTGAATAGAGAGTTAAATAGTACGTGAAACTGCTTAGAGGTTAAGCCCGATGAACCTGAATATCCATTATGAAAAATTCATCATTATAACTGTGATATTTATAATATTATAGTAATAGTGTGCATTTTTTTCATATAAGGACATTGTAATCTATTAACATAATAAAATATTTATCAAAAGATCATTGGTGTTAAGTTTATTCAAATTAATTTGCTTTTAGCTTATTAACATAGAATAAATACTGATGATTTGATAAAGTGTTGATAGATTTTACATATATAATGCTTAAATTCTTTTGAATTTTACAATAATATTATTATCATTGATTTTAATATTAATTGTATGCATTTATATGATTAACAATGCGAAAGATTCAGGATACCTTCGGGACCCGTCTTGAAACACGGACCAAGGAGTCTAACATATG
>NC_071672.1:10070000-10075000 GCF_028554725.1 Zeugodacus cucurbitae | reverse complement strand
TTGTTAGAGAGAACCTTAACATAAAGATACAGCTTTGAACGCAAAGTTATCAAACGACTTTTACAATATACTGAAAAGCAATTGAAATATACAAAAATTAATATAATGGTACATTGTATAACATAAAAACTATGTTTGGTTAAACGGCGGGCATAAAAATGATTTTATTTACGTAGCCAAATGCATCGTCATCTTATTAGTGACGCGCAAAAAGGAATTCAGGAGATTCCTACTGTCCCTATTTGCGAAGAGCCGAAACCACATATAAAGAGCCAAAAGGCCGAAAAAACGTATATTTGCATATAAAAAAAACTAAGTTTGGTTAAACGGCGGACATAAAAATGATTTTATTTACGTAGCCAAATGCATCGTCATCTTATTAGTGACGCGCAAAAAGGAATTCAGGAGATTCCTACTGTCCCTATTTGCGAAGAGCCGAAACCACATATAAAGAGCCAAAAGGCCGAAAAAACGTATATTTGCATATAAAAAAAACTAAGTTTGGTTAAACGGCGGACATAAAAATGATTTTATTTACGTAGCCAAATGCATCGTCATCTTATTAGTGACGCGCAAAAAGGAATTCAGGAGATTCCTACTGTCCCTATTTGTGTTACCCTGCGGGTACGGGTATAGAATATACCCGAGGTAAGGCATGCCTGTCGTAAGAGGCGACTAAAATCCAATCAGGTCCTGCGGGTTTGGATCGAGAATATGCCCGAGGTAAGGTATGCCTGTCGTAAAAGGCGACTAAAATCCAAACATGCACAAATAGATAACAGGCTGATGATAATGGCTGATACTCAGACTGTTATCTATACGTGCTAGATAATATATTTCATGGCTTGAACGGAATTATGTTATCTTTTTGATTTAGCTTTTTCCAAAAAGGAATTGGTCACTCCTTTCAAAAAGGGCAATTGTGTTCAAGCCACAATTGCCTACCAGTGCAGAGCAGTATGGAAAGGCTCAACTGGAAGTAGCTTCGGCTACAAAGTCTTACCAGAGACTTAAACTCGGTGCCACGGGGAGCAGGAGCCCAGGAGGCTTCGGTTTCCGCCTGCTCGTTGGGTTACGGCCCTTCGGGGAGTATCGTGGTGGCTGTGGTTTCAAAACCTAAATGCAGGCAGAGGGCTTTTGGCTTCTCGGTGTGGAGTTGCAACCAACCGGGTGCCGGACCCAAAGTACGGCAGAGGTTTTAGATGGGCCTCGGCCCTACCAAGGTGGCATAAGTGTGTCCATACCACACGCCAATTGGTACTGGAAGTGTGCATAGCTACAAATACAGGGCGCTGATTGACGCATTGTATTAATCCATTTGTGTTTTTGAATACACGTATGGTAAGGCCTTCACAGGCAGGTACATACGTTAAAACAAATCCACATCTGTCCCTATTTGCGAAGAGCCGAAACCCCATATAAAGAGCCAAAACGCCGAAACCACGTATATTTGCATATAAAAAAAACTAAATTTGGTTAAACGGCGGGCATAAAAATGATTTTATTTACGTAGCCAAATGCATCGTCATCTTATTAGTGACGCGCAAAAAGGAATTCAGGAGATTCCTACTGTCCCTATTTGCGAAGAGCCGAAACCCCATATAAAGAGCCAAAACGCCGAAACCACGTATATTTGCATATAAAAAAAACTAAATTTGGTTAAACGGCGGGCATAAAAATGATTTTATTTACGTAGCCAAATGCATCGTCATCTTATTAGTGACGCGCAAAAAGGAATTCAGGAGATTCCTACTGTCCCTATTTGCGAAGAGCCGAAACCACATATAAAGAGCCAAAAGGCCGAAAAAACGTATATTTGCATATAAAAAAAACTAAATTTGGTTAAACGGCGGGCATAAAAATGATTTTATTTACGTAGCCAAATGCATCGTCATCTTATTAGTGACGCGCAAAAAGGAATTCAGGAGATTCCTACTGTCCCTATTTGCGAAGAGCCGAAACCACATATAAAGAGCCAAAAGGCCGAAAAAACGTATATTTGCATATAAAAAAAACTAAATTTGGTTAAACGGCGGGCATAAAAATGATTTTATTTACGTAGCCAAATGCATCGTCATCTCATTAGTGACGCGCAAAAAGGAATTCAGGAGATTCCTACTGTCCCTATTTGCGAAGAGCCGAAACCACATATAAAGAGCCAAAAGGCCGAAAAAACGTATATTTGCATATAAAAAAAACTAAATTTGGTTAAACGGCGGGCATAAAAATGATTTTATTTACGTAGCCAAATGCATCGTCATCTTATTAGTGACGCGCAAAAAGGAATTCAGGAGATTCCTACTGTCCCTATTTGCGAAGAGCCGAAACCACATATAAAGAGCCAAAACGCCGAAAAAACGTATATTTGCATATAAAAAAAAACTAAATTTGGTTAAACGGCGGGCATAAAAATGATTTTATTTACGTAGCCAAATGCATCGTCATCTTATTAGTGACGCGCAAAAAGGAATTCAGGAGATTCCTACTGTCCCTATTTGCGAAGAGCCGAAACCACATATAAAGAGCCAAAACGCCGAAACCACGTTCATACAAGTAAAAAAATTTCATATAAATACTAAATAATTTTCATATAGATACTAAGTTTATGAATTCATACAAGTAAATAATTTTCATATAAATACTAAATAATTTTCATATAGATACTAAGTTAATGAATTCAAACAAGTTAAAAATTTTCATATAAATACTAAATAATTTTCATATAGATACTAAGTTAATGAATTCATACAAGTTAAAAATTTTCATATAAATACTAAATAATTTTCATATAGATACTAAGTTAATGAATTCATACAAGTTAAAAATTTTCATATAAATACTAAATAATTTTCATATAGATACTAAGTTTATGAATTCATACAAGTAAATAATTTTCATATAAATACTAAATAATTTTCATATAGATACTAAGTTAATGAATTCATACAAGTTAAAAATTTTCATATAAATACTAAATAATTTTCATATAGATACTAAGTTAATGAATTCATACAAGTTAAAAATTTTCATATAAATACTAAATAATTTTCATATAGATACTAAGTTAATGAATTCATACAAGTTAAAAATTTTCATATAAATACTAAATAATTTTCATATAGATACTAAGTTAATGAATTCATACAAGTTAAAAATTTTCATATAAATACTAAATAATTTTCATATAGATACTAAGTTTATGAATTCATACAAGTTAAAAATTTTCATATAAATACTAAATAATTTTCATATAGATACTAAGTTTATGAATTCATACAAGTAAATAATTTTCATATAAATACTAAATAATTTTCATATAGATACTAAGTTAATGAATTCATACAAGTTAAAAATTTTCATATAAATACTAAATAATTTTCATATAGATACTAAGTTAATGAATTCATACAAGTTAAAAATTTTCATATAAATACTAAATAATTTTCATATAGATACTAAGTTAATGAATTCATACAAGTTAAAAATTTTCATATAAATACTAAATAATTTTCATATAGATACTAAGTTAATGAATTCATACAAGTTAAAAATTTTCATATAAATACTAAATAATTTTCATATAGATACTAAGTTTATGAATTCATACAAGTAAATAATTTTCATATAAATACTAAATAATTTTCATATAGATACTAAGTTTATGAATTCATACAAGTAAATAATTTTCATATAAGTACTAAGTGTATGAATTCATACAACTAAATAATTTTCATATAAGTACAAAAAATTTAAAAAAAAAAATAAATGTTAAGCTATTTTTGATGTTGTAATATTTCTTATAAGCATAATGCTCATAGAAAATGATATAAATTACTTGTATATATATGAATTTAAAACTTTTATATGGTTAAAAAGATTTTCTCCATACGATTTCCGGTTGGTGAGGTGTACGTGGCAGAAAACATATATGTTGTATGAAACTTCAACATTAGTACTTGTATGAAAATTTTAATACTTGTATGAAATTGCATACTTAGTACTTATATGAAAATTATTTTCATATATTTATAAAAGTATTTAAGTGTAATATATAAATGAGAGCAAAAAAATTTATTCCTGGTTTGCTACAGTTGGTTTAAATAGAAATAATTTTGTTAATAATGAAATGTTATTAATTGAGATTATTCTTCTATACCTAACATAATGTAGTCGTTTTTTTTTTTAATTTAACTTTTTTTGGGGTTTGTTCTTCTATTCACATAAAATATATGTGGGTAAAGAATAAAATTCAATAAAGTTAAATATTTATATTATTACGCTCGAATACTTTCATATCATATATGAAATAAAATGAAAAATAATTGAATTGAAATTATTAATTTCAAATCAAAAGAAAAACGTATATACTCTTAAAAAAAGATATATACACTATATGCATTGAAATAAAGTAAAATGTATAAAAAATGATATTATTTGAAAGTTTAACAAATACAAGAAGAAACATCGTCCTTACATTAATAATTATATTATATATGTATAGAGAACGAAAATTCTTTCTCACGATAAGATACACAGTCTCAAAGTCCGAATAAGACCGCAATAAATAATACAATAATATGAAATTTAAATGACATGAAGTAAATTATTTAATCCGACCATAGTAGAAGAAATTTCATAATTATTTATTGTCGCGATTTCGTTCTCCTTTGCATTGTGTATATGTCGTGTACTTAATTTTCAAATATTGAAAATATCATTATAAAAATTTATATAGTATAAAAAATATTATATAAATGAATAAAAAATATTATTCTGGTTGATCCTGCCAGTAGTTATATGCTTGTCTCAAAGATTAAGCCATGCATGTCTAAGTACAAACAAATTAAAAGTGAAACCGCAAAAGGCTCATTATATCAGTTATGGTTCCATAGATCGTTAACAGTTACTTGGATAACTGTGGTAATTCTAGAGCTAATACATGCAAAATAAACACGGACCTTTTGGAACGTGTGCTTTTATTAGGCTAAAACCAAGCGATC
>NC_071672.1:10057500-10067500 GCF_028554725.1 Zeugodacus cucurbitae | reverse complement strand
GGTATATTACTGGATTGTATTTTTCAATCCATAATATTAATAGCATAAAAAGAAATATAGAAAATATATTCTTGAACACCTCATATTTGAACGAAATTTTATAATAAATAAGAATCTTAGTATTCCCAAAAACAATAAAATTTCAATATTATTATTTCAAATAATATATACATTTAGAGGAACGTCTAGCATAAAATATTATTTTATTCTAGGATTGCCTTAAATGTAAAAAAGCAAGAAAATAATATTGTTGTTATAATGAAGTAGTAGTACGGGATGAAAAGATTGAATATTTATTATTAAGAAAATTATTTTGGTGTTAAGAAATAATTATGTATGTTTCTTTAAAATAGCAAAAAGCTAAAATATAAAATAAATATAAATATTTTTATACAACCTCAACTCATATGGGACTACCCCCTGAATTTAAGCATATTAATGAGGGGAGGAAAAGAAACTAACAAGGATTTTCTTAGTAGCGGCGAGCGAAAAGAAAATAGTTCAGCACTAAGTCACTTTGTCTATATGGCAAATGTGAGATGCAGTGTATGGAATATCTTAATATCTAGTATGAGAAATTAACGATTTAAGTCCTTCTTAAATGAGGCCATTTACCCATAGAGGGTGCCAGGCCCGTATAACGTTAATGATTACTAGAAAGATATTTCCAAAGAGTCGTGTTGCTTGATAGTGCAGCACTAAGTGGGTGGTAAACTCCATCTAAAACTAAATATAACCATGAGACCGATAGTAAACAAGTACCGTGAGGGAAAGTTGAAAAGAACTCTGAATAGAGAGTTAAATAGTACGTGAAACTGCTTAGAGGTTAAGCCCGATGAACCTGAATATCCATTATGAAAAATTCATCATTATAACTGTGATATTTATAATATTATAGTAATAGTGTGCATTTTTTTCATATAAGGACATTGTAATCTATTAACATAATAAAATATTTATCAAAAGATCATTGGTGTTAAGTTTATTCAAATTAATTTGCTTTTAGCTTATTAACATAGAATAAATACTGATGATTTGATAAAGTGTTGATAGATTTTACATATATAATGCTTAAATTCTTTTGAATTTTACAATAATATTATTATCATTGATTTTAATATTAATTGTATGCATTTATATGATTAACAATGCGAAAGATTCAGGATACCTTCGGGACCCGTCTTGAAACACGGACCAAGGAGTCTAACATATGTGCAAGTCATTGGGTTATATTAAACCTAATGGCGAAATTAACTTAACTTTTATATAATGGGATTAATTTTTAGTGAAATATTTTACTATTAATTCAATCCCGGGGCGTTCCATATAGTTATGTATAATGATAATTTATTATTATTTATACCTCTAACTGGAGCGTACCTTGAGCATATATGCTGTGACCCGAAAGATGGTGAACTATACTTGATCAGGTTGAAGTCAGGGGAAACCCTGATGGAAGACCGAAACAGTTCTGACGTGCAAATCGATTGTCAGAATTGAGTATAGGGGCGAAAGACCAATCGAACCATCTAGTAGCTGGTTCCCTCCGAAGTTTCCCTCAGGATAGCTGGTGCATTTAAATATTATGTAAAATAATCTTATCTGGTAAAGCGAATGATTAGAGGCCTTAGGGTCGAAACGACATTAACCTATTCTCAAACTTTAAATGGGTAAGAACCTCACCTTTCTTGATATGAAGGTTGAGGTTATGATATAATGTGCCCAGTGGGCCACTTTTGGTAAGCAGAACTGGCGCTGTGGGATGAACCAAACGTAATGTTACGGTGCCCAAATTAACAACTCATGCAGATACCATGAAAGGCGTTGGTTGCTTAAAACAGCAGGACGGTGGACATGGAAGTCGTAATCCGCTAAGGAGTGTGTAACAACTCACCTGCCGAAGCAACTAGCCCTTAAAATGGATGGCGCTTAAGTTGTATACCTATACATTACCGCTAAAGTACATGATTTATAATACAATTTCGGTTGGATAATAAATTTTGAAACTTTAGTGAGTAGGAGGGTACAATGGTGTGCTTAGAAGTGTTTGGCGTAAGCCTGCATGGAGCCGCCATTGGTACAGATCTTGGTGGTAGTAGCAAATAATCGAATGAGACCTTGGAGGACTGAAGTGGAGAAGGGTTTCGTGTGAACAGTGGTTGATCACGAGTTAGTCGGTCCTAAGTTCAAGGCGAAAGCCGAAAATTTTCAAGTTTTAATGAATTGTTGAGAATATATAATTATTATGTTTTCTTCATAGTAATTAAACACTTGAATAATTTTGAACGAAAGGGAATACGGTTCCAATTCCGTAACCTGTTGAGTATCCGTTTGTTATTAAAAATGGGCCTTGTGCTCATCCTGGCAACAGGAACGACCATAAAGGAGCCGTCGAGAGGTATCGGAAGAGTTTTCTTTTCTGTTTTATAGTCGTACTACCATGGAAGTCTTTCGAAGAGAGATATGGTAGATGGACTAGAAGAGCATGACATTTACTGTTGTGTCGATATTTTCTCCTCGGACCTTGAAAATTTATGGTGGGGTTACGCAAACTTCTCAACAGGCCGTACCAATATCCGCAGCTGGTCTCCAAGGTGAAGAGTCTCTAGTCGATAGAATAATGTAGGTAAGGGAAGTCGGCAAATTAGATCCGTAACTTCGGGATAAGGATTGGCTCTGAAGATTGAGATAGTCGGGCTTGATTGGGAAGCAATACCATGGTTTATGTACTCGTTCTGGGTAAATAGAGAATTTCGGTTCTTGTTCCCCGGATAGTAGTTACGTAGCCAATTGTGGAACTTTCTTGCTAAAATTTTATAAGAATTATATCGCAAGATATATATTCTTATTTAATTATAACGATTATCAATTAACAATCAATTCAGAACTGGCACGGACTTGGGGAATCCGACTGTCTAATTAAAACAAAGCATTGTGATGGCCCTAACGGGTGTTGACACAATGTGATTTCTGCCCAGTGCTCTGAATGTCAAAGTGAAGAAATTCAAGTAAGCGCGGGTAAACGGCGGGAGTAACTATGACTCTCTTAAGGTAGCCAAATGCCTCGTCATCTAATTAGTGACGCGCATGAATGGATTAACGAGATTCCTACTGTCCCTATCTACTCAGTTGTTTGTAGAACCTCGAAGTGAACGGACGTGTTTGCGCATCATTGCGAGTTTTTAAAAGCGATTTTTAAGTATTTTTCAGTGTTTCTGAAAGTGATAAAATTTTTCGGTTTTTCCGGTCTGTCGGTAGCCTGTAGTGAAATAGACACAGTAAGCAGGTACGTGAGGGATTATACACATCGTGTGTATTCCCAAAAGTGTGAAAGGATAGCGGCTTAGGCCATTAACGGAGTGTGTATTAGTGAACGAAGTGTGGGATTTCCCAGCAGTGCGCATAGTTAGCGGCATCTGCCATAACAAACATTGTGTACAGTGCAGGTAGTGAAAGATCTGTGTTTTTGTTGTGCGCGAGTGTAGGAGAAATGCCTCCACCACGGAGGAGAGGGGCAAAAGCCCCAGCGGAGAGCGAAGACTCTGGGCCTTCAATGGTCCAGGTGGAGTCATCGACGGACGAGGACGGAGTGGGGCAACCCTTACGGCCCCCACCCAAGAGGAAGGCGCGATTGGGTTCGCCACCACAGGCGAACTCGGGAGAGAGCGGGACGGAGGGAGCACTCCAGAAGCTGTTTACGGTTGCAACCAAAGCAGCCGTAGACCAGAAGATGGCGGCGAAGGACGGAGCCAATGGAGGCAGGAAAGGTTGCCCGGACAACAAGGTAGGGGGCAGCAAGGGGGGTAAAGGGGGTGTTATTGGGGGTGAGGGTCATGTTACGGCGATGAAAGCCGTAACAGCCCAGTTTAACGAGGTTGTGTTCGGGGCGAAAAGCCTCGAAGTCACAACAATGAAGGAACTCGTAGGGATCTCCTCTAAATATGAGGAGATTCTTATGAGTGTCCTAACAGAAAATGCTCATTTTCGTGGGCAAATTGAGGGATTGAAGGGGGGTTGTGGGACATCTTCCGTCCCTCGGAGTACAGCAGGGGCGGCTGCTGCTGCTCCCTCGGCGCCTGCCCCTCCGGCACCCGTGCTGGAGGCAATTGCGCCGACGGTGAGGAAACCAGTGGAAACCTGGTCGGTTGTTGTGAGGAGCAAGGCTCCTGTGACTTCCTCAAAGGAAGTCATAAATAAGGTTGTTAAGGAGGTGGGTCCTTCACTGGGTGTTCGTGTCCATGATGTGAAGTCAATCAAGGGGGGTGGCGTAGTGATACGCACTCCCTCTGTTGCTGAGAGGGAGAAAGTGGCGAGCAACGCCAAATTCGGTGAGGTAGGGTTGGACGTTAGCGTCAATAAAAAGTTGGGGCCCAGGGTCGTGGTACAGGGAGTATACACGGAAATATCCCATGAAGAATTCATGGAGGAGCTGTTTCGGCTGAACCTTCGGGAGTTCAGCCCAGAGTCCAAAAAGACGGACGTGAGGATGGTCAGCCCCTGGAAGGTGGCGACTGATGGCAGGACAAATGTTGTCCTAGAGGGTACGGACAAACTAATGTCCACCCTCCTGGATGCGGGTAGGTGCTACGTCAAGTGGTTCTCCTTCCGTGTCCGCGCGGATAGTCCCGTGACCGGCTGCTTCCGGTGCATGGGTTTTGATCACCGAGTGGCAGAATGCAGGGCCAAGACCGACGTCTGTCGGAGGTGTGGTCAGGAGGGCCACAAGGCTGCCAGTTGCGTCAATGCCCCCCATTGTCGCAACTGTGCATTTAAAGGAAGGCCAGCTGGACATCTCATGATGTCGGCTGCCTGTCCGATTTACTGTGGGGTTGTCGGACGTGCTCTCGCCAGACATTAATGGGTGAGATTTTTCAATTAAATTGCCAGAATTCTTATGCAGTTATGTGCGAGTTAGGGAGTTGCATGATAGAGGCTGGGTGCAGCATCGCCTTACTCCAGGAGCCATACGCCACCAATTTTGGAATGGTAAGTGGTCTTCCTGGGGGTTTCAGGGTCTACACGGACCTTAGGTGTAATGCTGCAATAGTTGTGACTGACCCAAGCTATGACTGCATAGTTTTGGATTCGTCACAAGAGGGTGTATGTGTTTCTGTAGAGGGGGTGTTCGGTAGACTGATTGTTGCTAGCATGTATTGTAAGTTTAGGGAACCTATAGAGCCTTATCTGCGATACATGGATAACCTACTACTCCTTGCGAGTGGTAGCCCATTTATCCTAGGGATGGATGCGAATGCCACGTCCTCGATGTGGTTTAGCAAGTTTTCTCGATGGGCGCACAGATATCGGAGCCACATTCGGGGTCGGGCATTAAGCGAATGGATGGCCGCTAACAGCCTCCACATCCTAAATGAGCCAAGCGAGTGGTACACATTTCATGGTCTTAGAGGGGGGAGCGACATTGACGTGTCCTTGATCAATGAGGCAGCAAATAGGGCGTTCAGTTTTAGGTGGGAGATTATGGGAGGGTGGGGATTGAGCGATCATAATTTGATTAAAATTATGGTTACTCCTAATTCCCCTCCCTCGACGCATGCAAGTCCATTGCGGCGATGGCGTACCTCTGGTATCGACTTGAACCAATATGGACAGTGTGTTAGGGAAGCGGTATTGGATATACCGCTCAGTGAGTTTGAAAATCTGGGGGTGGACGAGCAAATTGCTCGGTTGTACGAATTGGTCTGGGGAGTGAACGATAGGTTGTTGAAGAAATATAAGGATTTTAGGGTTAGGAAAATAAAGTGGTGGACGCAGGAATTAACCCTGAAGAGGAGGGCTGTCCGGCGATTGAGACGGAAGTTTCAACGCGCTCGGCGGTCAAATTCGGATAGGTTGGCCCAGATTAGGAACGATTTTAGTTGTGCGATGCATGAGTATAAGGCCATGCTAATTAAAATCAAAGAAGAGGAGTGGAGGGGGTTCGTTAATGAGCATAGGGATGACCCCTGGGGTCAGGTCTTAAGGATTTGTAGGGGTCGTAGGAGGGAGGACATCACTTCTCTTCGTGTTGACGACACTGTGTTATCAACATGGAGTGAGTGTGCAGGGGTTCTGTTAGGAGCATTCTTTCCTAGGGCTGAGGAGCTGGCACCTCTTGCACAAGAGGTACCGGTTCCTCCACTTGATGATGGGGAGTTGGGATATGCCTTTAGCCTGGTTAGGTCTAAACGATCCCCAGGTCTTGATGGTTTGAACGGAGAGTTGTGCAAAAGCTTGTGGAAGTTCATTCCGGAATACTTGGAGGTCATTTACGATAAGTGCATTTGTGAGGGGTATTTTCCACGTGAGTGGAAAAGTGCTAGGGTTGTTCCTCTCCTGAAGTCACCTGATAAGATTAGGAGTGATCCACGATCTTATCGGGGCATCAGTCTTCTTCCAGTGCTGGGTAAAGTACTGGAGAGGGTTATGGTGGAACGGCTTCAGGAGCTAACGCGGGATTTGAGGTCGGATAGGCAGTATGGCTTTAGGAAGGGACGTAGTGTAGAGGACGCCTGGATGTATGTTCAGCGTGCTGTCCGGGAGAATGCCAACAAATATGTCCTTGGCATATTTGTCGATTTCAAGGGGGCATTCGATCACCTAATCTGGGATCGCGTGATTCAACGATTGGAGGAACTTGGCTGTCCGGAAATTAGTCTCTGGCAGAGCTACTTTTCGGACAGAAAAGCCTCTATCGTAGGAATGAATGGTAGCGCGGACATTAGGGTAGAACGGGGCTGCCCACAGGGATCCATCTGTGGTCCATATATTTGGAACCTAATGATGGACTCTCTGCTTGGCCAACTTGAAACGCTTTGTGGTTGTTGTGCATATGCAGACGACCTTCTGCTCCTAGTTGACGGTCGTTCACGATTGGAGTTAGAACGAAAGGGTGAACGACTGTTAGAAATTGTTCACAATTGGGGTATAGGTGTGGGGGTTGACGTATCGGTTGACAAGACGGTGACAATGCTCTTGAAAGGCATACTGTCATCGGCTCGTCCACCGATAGTCCGAATGAATGGGGTCAATATCAGGTATGTGACGCAAGTCAAATATCTGGGATTGACCATCGGCGAAAGGATGTGTTTCAACCCTCACTTGGTTTACGTGGAGGAGCGATTGTTAGGAATTGCCGGCAAGATCAAACGCGTGTTAAGGAGTGATTGGGGTCTCGGACGTCGTGCGGTTCGTACTATATATAGCGGCTTATTTGTGGCTTGTGCTACATATGGAGCCGCTATATGGTGGGAATTAGCATCCAAGGTCAGGGGTCGCCAAAAACTTCTTTGAATACAACGTTGTTTGATGCTTGCCTGTTTGCCTGTATGTCGCACAATTTCTACAGATGCGTTGCAGGTGTTGTTAGGTGCACCTCCTCTTGACCTGATTGTTATACAGAGTGCTGTTGCATTTAGGTTAAGAAGAGGCTTAAGTGTCTCATTGCTGTCGAATTGGATTTCTGATGAGGATGTTGCGAGGGAGCGCTATCTAAGGAGCAAAAGGCTTCTATATGATAGTGTTAAGAGTAGGTGGCAAGACCGTTGGGACAATAGCCCTAGCGGTCGGGTGACCTACGAGTACATTCGGGATGTTAGGTTTGTAGAGGAAAACCCAGACTTCAGATTCTGTATGAGTCTGGGTTTCTTGCTTACCGGGCATGGACCTTTGAATGCATTTTTGCATCAAAGGAACCTTTCCGGAAGTCCGGAGTGTATATGTGGGGCACACTCTGAGGACTGGATGCATATCATAGCGGAATGCCCGATGTACTCGGACATTAGGGATCTTGGGGGTATGGGGATTAGCTGGACTGATGGACAGCTAGATGTTAGTGGTGTGCTCTCGGATAGTCGGAATGCCGAACATTTAGGTTCGTTTAATAGGTTTGCACGTGTTTTGTTCAGTCGGCGTAGGCAATTAGTTGAAAATCGGGTGGAGGAGGTATAATTTTTATACCAACAACTTAAATGGTCACCAGTCCGGAGCAGTATGGTAGCTCAACTGGTAGTAGTTTTCAACTACGAGGTCTGACCGGAGACTTAATTCTGGTACCACGGGGAGTAGGAGCCCTTGGAGTTCGCTCCAACCTACTCATGCGGACTGGCCCCTCGGGGAGTATCGTGGTGGTTGTGGTTTAATACCCGAATGCGGGGAGAGTGTTTTGATCACTCAATGTGGAGTTGCACTGCAACCGGGTGCCGGACCCAAAGTACGGCAGAGGTTTTAGATAGGCCTCGAACCCCACCAAGGTGGTTAGTGTGTCCATTCCACACTGCCAATTGGTACCGAATAATGCTTAGCATTATTCAATAATTATTGAATGATGCTAAGCATTATTCGGGGCGCTGATCATCGCATTTTATTGATCCGCTGTGCGTCGGAGCACCGTGAGATAAGGCCGTCATCGGCAGGTACTCACGCAAAAACACACCGGACGTTGTCCCTATTTGCGAAGAGCCGAAACCCCATATAAAGAGCCAAAACGCCGAAACCACGTATATTTGCATATAAAAAAAACTAAATTTGGTTAAACGGCGGGCATAAAAATGATTTTATTTACGTAGCCAAATGCATCGTCATCTTATTAGTGACGCGCATGAAGGAATTCAGTAGATTCCTACTGTCCCTATTTGCGAAGAGCCGAAACCCCATATAAAGAGCCAAAACGCCGAAACCACGTTCATACAAGTAAAAAAATTTCATATAAATACTAAATAATTTTCATATAGATACTAAGTTTATGAATTCATACAAGTAAATAATTTTCATATAAATACTAAATAATTTTCATATAGATACTAAGTTAATGAATTCAAACAAGTTAAAAATTTTCATATAAATACTAAATAATTTTCATATAGATACTAAGTTAATGAATTCATACAAGTTAAAAATTTTCATATAAATACTAAATAATTTTCATATAGATACTAAGTTAATGAATTCATACAAGTTAAAAATTTTCATATAAATACTAAATAATTTTCATATAGATACTAAGTTAATGAATTCATACAAGTTAAAAATTTTCATATAAATACTAAATAATTTTCATATAGATACTAAGTTAATGAATTCATACAAGTTAAAAATTTTCATATAAATACTAAATAATTTTCATATAGATACTAAGTTTATGAATTCATACAAGTAAAAAATTTTCATATAAATACTAAATAATTTTCATATAGATACTAAGTTTATGAATTCATACAAGTAAAAAATTTTCATATAAATACTAAATAATTTTCATATAGATACTAAGTTTATGAATTCATACAAGTAAATAATTTTCATATAAATACTAAATAATTTTCATATAGATACTAAGTTAATGAATTCATACAAGTTAAAAATTTTCATATAAATACTAAATAATTTTCATATAGATACTAAGTTTATGAATTCATACAAGTAAATAATTTTCATATAAATACTAAATAATTTTCATATAGATACTAAGTTAATGAATTCATACAAGTTAAAAATTTTCATATAAATACTAAATAATTTTCATATAGATACTAAGTTTATGAATTCATACAAGTAAAAAATTTTCATATAAATACTAAATAATTTTCATATAGATACTAAGTTTATGAATTCATACAAGTAAAAAATTTTCATATAAATACTAAATAATTTTCATATAGATACTAAGTTTATGAATTCATACAAGTAAATAATTTTCATATAAATACTAAATAATTTTCATATAGATACTAAGTTAATGAATTCATACAAGTTAAAAATTTTCATATAAATACTAAATAATTTTCATATAGATACTAAGTTTATGAATTCATACAAGTAAATAATTTTCATATAAATACTAAATAATTTTCATATAGATACTAAGTTAATGAATTCATACAAGTTAAAAATTTTCATATAAATACTAAATAATTTTCATATAGATACTAAGTTAATGAATTCATACAAGTTAAAAATTTTCATATAAATACTAAATAATTTTCATATAGATACTAAGTTTATGAAT
>NC_071672.1:10045000-10052500 GCF_028554725.1 Zeugodacus cucurbitae | reverse complement strand
TATTAACATAGAATAAATACTGATGATTTGATAAAGTGTTGATAGATTTTACATATATAATGCTTAAATTCTTTTGAATTTTACAATAATATTATTATCATTGATTTTAATATTAATTGTATGCATTTATATGATTAACAATGCGAAAGATTCAGGATACCTTCGGGACCCGTCTTGAAACACGGACCAAGGAGTCTAACATATGTGCAAGTCATTGGGTTATATTAAACCTAATGGCGAAATTAACTTAACTTTTATATAATGGGATTAATTTTTAGTGAAATATTTTACTATTAATTCAATCCCGGGGCGTTCCATATAGTTATGTATAATGATAATTTATTATTATTTATACCTCTAACTGGAGCGTACCTTGAGCATATATGCTGTGACCCGAAAGATGGTGAACTATACTTGATCAGGTTGAAGTCAGGGGAAACCCTGATGGAAGACCGAAACAGTTCTGACGTGCAAATCGATTGTCAGAATTGAGTATAGGGGCGAAAGACCAATCGAACCATCTAGTAGCTGGTTCCCTCCGAAGTTTCCCTCAGGATAGCTGGTGCATTTAAATATTATGTAAAATAATCTTATCTGGTAAAGCGAATGATTAGAGGCCTTAGGGTCGAAACGACCTTAACCTATTCTCAAACTTTAAATGGGTAAGAACCTCACCTTTCTTGATATGAAGGTTGAGGTTATGATATAATGTGCCCAGTGGGCCACTTTTGGTAAGCAGAACTGGCGCTGTGGGATGAACCAAACGTAATGTTACGGTGCCCAAATTAACAACTCATGCAGATACCATGAAAGGCGTTGGTTGCTTAAAACAGCAGGACGGTGGACATGGAAGTCGTAATCCGCTAAGGAGTGTGTAACAACTCACCTGCCGAAGCAACTAGCCCTTAAAATGGATGGCGCTTAAGTTGTATACCTATACATTACCGCTAAAGTACATGATTTATAATACAATTTCGGTTGGATTATAAATTTTGAAACTTTAGTGAGTAGGAGGGTACAATGGTGTGCTTAGAAGTGTTTGGCGTAAGCCTGCATGGAGCCGCCATTGGTACAGATCTTGGTGGTAGTAGCAAATAATCGAATGAGACCTTGGAGGACTGAAGTGGAGAAGGGTTTCGTGTGAACAGTGGTTGATCACGAGTTAGTCGGTCCTAAGTTCAAGGCGAAAGCCGAAAATTTTCAAGTTTTAATGAATTGTTGAGAATATATATTATTATGTTTTCTTCATAGTAATTAAACACTTGAATAATTTTGAACGAAAGGGAATACGGTTCCAATTCCGTAACCTGTTGAGTATCCGTTTGTTATTAAAAATGGGCCTTGTGCTCATCCTGGCAACAGGAACGACCATAAAGAAGCCGTCGAGAGGTATCGGAAGAGTTTTCTTTTCTGTTTTATAGTCGTACTACCATGGAAGTCTTTCGAAGAGAGATATGGTAGATGGACTAGAAGAGCATGACATTTACTGTTGTGTCGATATTTTCTCCTCGGACCTTGAAAATTTATGGTGGGGTTACGCAAACTTCTCAACAGGCCGTACCAATATCCGCAGCTGGTCTCCAAGGTGAAGAGTCTCTAGTCGATAGAATAATGTAGGTAAGGGAAGTCGGCAAATTAGATCCGTAACTTCGGGATAAGGATTGGCTCTGAAGATTGAGATAGTCGGGCTTGATTGGGAAGCAATACCATGGTTTATGTACTCGTTCTGGGTAAATAGAGAATTTCGGTTCTTGTTCCTCGGATAGTAGTTACGTAGCCAATTGTGGAACTTTCTTGCTAAAATTTTATAAGAATTATATCGCAAGATATATATTCTTATTTAATTATAACGATTATCAATTAACAATCAATTCAGAACTGGCACGGACTTGGGGAATCCGACTGTCTAATTAAAACAAAGCATTGTGATGGCCCTAACGGGTGTTGACACAATGTGATTTCTGCCCAGTGCTCTGAATGTCAAAGTGAAGAAATTCAAGTAAGCGCGGGTAAACGGCGGGAGTAACTATGACTCTCTTAAGGTAGCCAAATGCCTCGTCATCTAATTAGTGACGCGCATGAATGGATTAACGAGATTCCTACTGTCCCTATCTACTCATTCGTTAGTTGGCTTTCGACGCGGATAGACGTGCGTGCGCATCGTTGTGATTTTTGGTGAATTTTTCTTGGCGAGTTGTTTTTGCGATTTTTCCGTATTCTCTTTTGTGCGGTCATTTGTTTACGCGGTGAGTTATAGGCACCGTTATTGCCTGGCGTGGGTAGGTAGTGATATTGTTGCTACGGTCGCGTGTGGATTTGTGCGACTGCACATTATTGTGCATTCTTCGCATTTTTGTGCGCGCGTGGTTGCGGTTTTTCGGTACGGGCGTGTGTTTTGTACAGTTTTGGTAGACTGTACAGTGCGTATTGGGTAAGTACAACATTGTTGTTATAAAAAGTAGCGTGGGTATCCACATAGTTGTTGTTGGTGGGCTGTCGCACAGTTTCAGTGGTTTACCGTGTTGTTGGTATTCCTGCTGGCTGGATTGCCTACCAGTGAGTGCTGTGCTGAGCGCCTGGCGTTCAGTTGCGCTTGTTTCGGGTTTGCCCGTACAGTTGTGCCCAAAGGGTGCCTGGGGCTGTCCCAGTGCTGAGGTCGCTGACTGTTGCGTCGACTGCGGTCGTAGCAGAGTGCTGTTAAGCCCACAGTGCGGTTGGTACAGTGCCACAGCGGTTGACTCGCGACCGTTACGGGGACATTGATCTGTCCGGCGGTCTTTTTGAGTAGCCTTTTCAGACCTTTGGCTGGGTTGTGGGCTGTGCCCTCGCGAGAGCGCATTAACCGACTGCTTGGGTGGTGACTGCTACAGAGCGAGTACACGTGTGAGTCAGCGTCTTCAGTGCGTTCAGTTGCACGCGCCTGGAGAGCAGCTGTTTCGGGTATTACCTGAGCAGGTAGCTTCTGCGCCAGTGTTCGCCGGCGTAACAGCCTGCCTGGGGGTAGGCCGAAGGTGGGAATGGCTCCACCACGGAGGAGGAGGGTTAAATCCCTCGCTGAAAGCGACGGGTCGGGCCCCATAACTGTGATGGTGGAAACGTCGTCGGGTGATGAGGAGGTGAGGCCACCGGTGAGGTCTCCGCCGCGGAGGAGGGCGCGTTTGGGGTCGCCTCTGTTGGTTAAATCGGAGAGCAGTGGGAGTGAGTGCGGTAGCGGAATGGGTGGCACCGCTGAAAAAGCGGTTGCTCACCCCGCAGTTTCGGGTGCTGCTAAGCCGGCCGAGAGCGGCGGTAACAGCGGCACTGGGAAGGGCGTCGCGGATAAGGGCGTCGCGGATAAGGGCGTCGCGGATAAGGGCGTCGCGAAGAAGGGTGTAGCGAAAAAGAGCGTCGCGAAGGAAGGATTGACGAAAGTCAGCTCGGCGAAGGAGGGAGGGAAACATGAGGGTGTAGTTAATGGGGGTGTGGTTGGGGGAGGCGCTATCAGCCATGTCGCGGCCATGAAGGCAGTGACGGCTGAATTAAATGCCTTAGTGTTTGGGGTGAAGGACTTTGAGGTCACTACCGCGAAGGGGCTGATGGAGCTTGCCTCGAAGTACGAGGCGCTCCTGATGACGGTAGTAACCGAGAATGCCCATCTTCGCGGTCAGGTTGACGCTCTAAGGGGGGGTTGTGGGGGATATATTGCCCAACCGAAGAGGTCGGTTGGGGGGTTGGCTCCGGCTGAGTCGGTGCGTGCGCCTCCAGCACCTGTGTTGGAGGCGATTGCTCCGGCATTGCCGAAGCCTGTGGAGACGTGGTCGGTGGTTGTGCGCAGCAAGGCCCCGACGACTTCCTCTAAGGAAGTCATTAAGAAGGTGGTGAAAGAGGTGGGACCTTCCCTCGGAGTGCGAGTGCACGAGGTGAAGCCAATTAAGGGTGGTGGGGTGGTTATTCGCACCCCCTCTGTTTTAGAGAGGGAAAAGGTGGCGAATAATGCCAAATTTGGGGAGGTGGGATTGGATGTGACTGTGAACCGGAAGTTGGGTCCGCGGGTTGTGGTTCAGGGGGTTCACACCGAAATCTCCCATGATGACTTCATGGAGGAGCTCTTTCGGTTGAACCTCCAGGACGTCAACCCTGAGGCACGAAAGTCGGATGTGCGGATGGTCAGTCGGCCCTGGAAGGTAGCCGCTGATGGTAGCACCAACGTTGTCCTTGAGGGTTCGGACAAATCAATGTCCGCCCTCTTGGAAGCGGGACGGTGCTACATAAAGTGGTTTTCCTTCAGGGTTCGACCGGATACCCCTGTTGCTGGCTGCTTCCGGTGTATGGGTTTTGACCATAGAGTGGCTGAGTGTAGGGCCAAATCAGATGTCTGTAGGAGGTGCGGTCAGGAAGGCCACAGAGCTGCCGGTTGCGTCAATGCACCCCATTGTCGCAACTGTGCATTTAAGGGTAGGCCAGCTGGGCATCTTATGATGTCCGCTGTCTGCCCCATACACTGTGGTGTTGTTGAGCGCGCCCTCGCCAGACACTGATGGGGGGTATCTTCCAGCTAAATTGTCAGGGATCGTATGCCGTGATGTGTGAGTTGGGGGGTTGTATGCTTGAGGGTGGGTGCGGCATTGCCTTACTCCAGGAGCCCTACACCACCAATGGTGTGGTTCGGGGTCTTCCTGGGGTTTTCAGGGTCTTTACGGACCTTGGGGGTAATGCCGCAATTGTTGTGACGGATCCAAACTACGATTGCGTAGTGTTGGATTCGTCGCAACAGGGGGTGTGTGTTTCAGTAGAGGGGGAGTTCGGTAGAATGATTGTCGCTAGTTTGTACTGCAAATTTAGCGAGCCCCTAGAGCCCTACCTGGGCTACATGGATAAGCTACTACTACTGGGGAGTAGTAGCCCATTTATCCTAGGGTTGGATGCAAATGCCTCGTCCTCGATGTGGTTTAGTAAGGTATCCAGACATTCGTCTGGATATCAAAGCCACATCCGAGGCGAGGTATTGAGTGAATGGGTGGTGGCTAAGAGCCTCCACATTGTGAATGAGCCGAGTGAATGGTTTACGTTTGAGGGGCCTAGGGGCATGAGTGATATCGACGTAACGTTAATGAATGAGGCAGCAAGGAGAGCGTTTGATGTCAGTTGGGAGATTAGGGGAGGGTGGGGATTGAGTGACCATAATTTAATACAAATTATGGTCTCTCCGCAATCCCCACCCTCGGCGTACGTGGGTCCATTGCGGCGATGGCGTACCTCTGGTACTGACTGGAACCAATATGGACAGAATGTAAGGGAAGCGGTATTGGAAATACCGCTTAGTGAGTTTGAGGAACTGGGGGTGGACGAGCAAATTGCTCGGCTGTATGAGTTGGTGTGGTGTGTTAATGATAGGGTTTTCAGGAAGTATGAAAGTTCTAGGATTAGGAAAATTAAGTGGTGGACGAATGAGTTAACCTTGAAGAGGAGGGCTGTCCGGCGGTTGAGACGAAAGTTTCAGCGTGCTCGGCGGTCCAATTCGGATAGGTTATCCCAGTTCAGATATGATTTTAGTTGTGCGGCTAGAGAATATAAGGATATGCTTGTGAGGATTAAAGAAGAGGAATGGAGGAGTTTTATTGGGGAGAATAGGGACGACCCCTGGGGGCAGGTCTACAGGATCTGCAGGGGTCGTAAGAGGGAGGATATCACCTCTCTCCGCGTTGGTGACTCTGTGTTATCAACGTGGAGAGAGTGTGCGGAGGTTCTGTTAGGAGCGTTCTTTCCCAGGGCTGAGGTTCAGGCACCTCAAGCACAAGAGGTACCTGTTCCTCCACTAGAAGATGAGGAGTTGGGATACGCCTTTGGCCTGGTTAGGTCTAAACGGTCCCCAGGTTTTGATGGTTTGAACGGAGAGATGTGCAAAAGCTTGTGGAAGTTCATTCCGGAATACTTGGAGGCCATTTATAACAAGTGCGTGTGGGAGGGGTATTTTCCACGTGAGTGGAAAAGTGCCAGGGTCGTCCCTCTCCTGAAGTCCCCTGATAAGATCAGGAGTGATCCTCGTTCTTATCGGGGCATCAGCCTTCTTCCGGTGCTTGGAAAAGTACTGGAGAGGGTTATGGTGGAACGACTTCAGGAGCTAACGCGGGGTATGTGGTCGGATAGGCAGTATGGGTTTAGGAAAGGACGCAGTGTGGAAGATGCGTGGATGTATGTGCAGAATGTTGTTAGGGAGAATGTCAACAAGTATGTCCTCGGCATATTTGTTGACTTCAAGGGGGCATTCGATTATCTGATCTGGGATCGAGTGATAGAACGGTTAGAGGAACTTGGCTGTCCGGAAATTAGTCTCTGGCGAAGCTACTTTTCGGACAGAAAAGCCTCTATCGTTGGAATGAATGGGAGTGTGGAGATTGGAGTGGCTCGTGGCTGTCCGCAGGGATCCATCTGTGGTCCATATATATGGAACCTCATGATGGACTCTCTGCTTGGGCAGCTCGAGCCACTCTGTAAGTGTTGTGCGTATGCGGACGACCTTCTTCTCCTTGTTGAAGGTCGCTCAAGGCGTGAGTTGGATCGGGTGGGAGGACAATTTTTGGAAATTGTCCACAACTGGGGGATAAGTGTGGGTGTAGACATCTCGATGGACAAAACGGTGACAATGCTTTTAAAAGGCAGACTGTCACCGGGGCGTCCACCGGTTGTCCGAGTGAATGGGGTCGGCATCAGGTATGTGACGCAAGTCAAGTACCTGGGGTTGACCATGAGTGAAAGAATGTGTTTTACTCCACACTTGGTGAGTGTTAAGGTGCGACTGCAGGCGGTCGTAGGTAAGGTTATGCGCGTTTTACGGAGTGATTGGGGCCTCGGACGTCGTGCTGTTCGCACCATATACCGCGGCTTATTTGTGGCCTGTGCCACTTATGGAGCGGCTGTATGGTGGCGAACTGTCACGACGGTCTTCGGTCGCCGAAAGCTCCTCTCCGTCCAGCGCTGCATGATGCTCGCCTGTCTGCCTGTATGTCGCACCGTTTCTACGGATGCGTTGCAGGTGTTACTAGGTGCGCCCCCTCTTGACCTGGTTGTCATGCAGCGTGCTGTATCATTCAGGTTAAGAAGGGGTCTGAGTGTGTCATTGCTGCGGAATGATTTGATTTCCGATGATGATGTGGAGAGGGAGGGATATCTAGGGAGCAAGAGGCTTCTAGATGATAGGGTCAGGTGTAGGTGGCAAGACCGTTGGGACAGTAGTCTCAATGGTCGGGTGACTTATGAGTACATCCGGGACGTTAGGTATGTAGAAGGAAACCCAGACTTCAGATTCTGTCTAAGTCTGGGTTTCCTGCTTACGGGGCATGGGCCTCTTAATGCATTCTTGCATAAGAGGCACCTTGCAGATAGTCCAGAGTGTATGTGTGGGGCGCGTGTTGAGGATTGGGTGCATGTTATAGCGGAATGCCCGATGTACTCAGACATTAGGGACCTTGGGGGTATGGGGATTAGTTGGACTGATGGACGGATAGACGTTAGTGGTGTGAT
>NC_071672.1:10037500-10042500 GCF_028554725.1 Zeugodacus cucurbitae | reverse complement strand
ATATACAAAAATTAATATATTGTATAGTTGTTAGAGAGAATCTTATAACATAAAGATACAGATTTTTGAACGCAAAGTACTTTATTTCTCAATATTCATTGAGAACATAAGGTAGTGTTATAGATTGTTATCAAACGACTATTACAATATACTGAAAAACAATTGAAATATACAAAAATTAATATATAATGGTATATTGAATAGTTGTTAGAGAGAACCTTAACATAAAGATACAGCTTTGAACGCAAAGTTATCAAACGACTTTTACAATATACTGAAAAGCAATTGAAATATACAAAAATTAATATAATGGTACATTGTATAACATAAAAACTATGTTTGGTTAAACGGCGGATATAAAAATGATTATATTTACGTAGCCAAATGCATCGTCATCTTATTAGTGACGCGCAAAAAGGAATTCAGGAGATTCCTACTGTCCCTATTTGCGAAGAGCCGAAACCACATATAAAGAGCCAAAAGGCCGAAAAAACGTATATTTGCATATAAAAAAAACTAAATTTGGTTAAACGGCGGGCATAAAAATGATTTTATTTACGTAGCCAAATGCATCGTCATCTTATTAGTGACGCGCATGAAGGAATTCAGTAGATTCCTACTGTCCCTATTTGCGAAGAGCCGAAACCACATATAAAGAGCCAAAAGGCCGAAAAAACGTATATTTGCATATAAAAAAAACTAAGTTTGGTTAAACGGCGGACATAAAAATGATTTTATTTACGTAGCCAAATGCATCGTCATCTTATTAGTGACGCGCAAAAAGGAATTCAGGAGATTCCTACTGTCCCTATTTGCGAAGAGCCGAAACCACATATAAAGAGCCAAAAGGCCGAAAAAACGTATATTTGCATATAAAAAAAACTAAATTTGGTTAAACGGCGGGCATAAAAATGATTTTATTTACGTAGCCAAATGCATCGTCATCTTATTAGTGACGCGCAAAAAGGAATTCAGGAGATTCCTACTGTCCCTATTTGCGAAGAGCCGAAACCCCATATAAAGAGCCAAAACGCCGAAACCACGTATATTTGCATATAAAAAAAACTAAATTTGGTTAAACGGCGGGCATAAAAATGATTTTATTTACGTAGCCAAATGCATCGTCATCTTATTAGTGACGCGCATGAAGGAATTCAGTAGATTCCTACTGTCCCTATCTACTTACCCTGCGGGTACGGGTATAGAATATACCCGAGGTAAGGCATGCCTGTCGTAAGAGGCGACTAAAATCCAATCAGGTCCTGCGGGTTTGGATCGAGAATATGCCCGAGGTAAGGTATGCCTGTCGTAAAAGGCGACTAAAATCCAAACATGCACAAATAGATAACAGGCTGATGATAATGGCTGATACTCAGACTGTTATCTATACGTGCTAGATAATATATTTCATGGCTTGAACGGAATTATGTTATCTTTTTGATTTAGCTTTTTCCAAAAAGGAATTGGTCACTCCTTTCAAAAAGGGCAATTGTGTTCAAGCCACAATTGCCTACCAGTGCAGAGCAGTATGGAAAGGCTCAACTGGAAGTAGCTTCGGCTACAAAGTCTTACCAGAGACTTAAACTCGGTGCCACGGGGAGCAGGAGCCCAGGAGGCTTCGGTTTCCGCCTGCTCGTTGGGTTACGGCCCTTCGGGGAGTATCGTGGTGGCTGTGGTTTCAAAACCTAAATGCAGGCAGAGGGCTTTTGGCTTCTCGGTGTGGAGTTGCAACCAACCGGGTGCCGGACCCAAAGTACGGCAGAGGTTTTAGATGGGCCTCGGCCCTACCAAGGTGGCATAAGTGTGTCCATACCACACGCCAATTGGTACTGGAAGTGTGCATAGCTACAAATACAGGGCGCTGATTGACGCATTGTATTAATCCATTTGTGTTTTTGAATACACGTATGGTAAGGCCTTCACAGGCAGGTACATACGTTAAAACAAATCCACATCTGTCCCTATTTGCGAAGAGCCGAAACCCCATATAAAGAGCCAAAACGCCGAAACCACGTATATTTGCATATAAAAAAAACTAAATTTGGTTAAACGGCGGGCATAAAAATGATTTTATTTACGTAGCCAAATGCATCGTCATCTTATTAGTGACGCGCAAAAAGGAATTCAGGAGATTCCTACTGTCCCTATTTGCGAAGAGCCGAAACCACATATAAAGAGCCAAAACGCCGAAAAAACGTATATTTGCATATAAAAAAAAACTAAATTTGGTTAAACGGCGGGCATAAAAATGATTTTATTTACGTAGCCAAATGCATCGTCATCTTATTAGTGACGCGCAAAAAGGAATTCAGGAGATTCCTACTGTCCCTATTTGCGAAGAGCCGAAACCCCATATAAAGAGCCAAAACGCCGAAACCACGTATATTTGCATATAAAAAAAACTAAATTTGGTTAAACGGCGGGCATAAAAATGATTTTATTTACGTAGCCAAATGCATCGTCATCTTATTAGTGACGCGCATGAAGGAATTCAGTAGATTCCTACTGTCCCTATTTGCGAAGAGCCGAAACCCCATATAAAGAGCCAAAACGCCGAAACCACGTATATTTGCATATAAAAAAAACTAAATTTGGTTAAACGGCGGGCATAAAAATGATTTTATTTACGTAGCCAAATGCATCGTCATCTTATTAGTGACGCGCATGAAGGAATTCAGGAGATTCCTACTGTCCCTATTTGCGAAGAGCCGAAACCCCATATAAAGAGCCAAAACGCCGAAACCACGTTCATACAAGTAAAAAAATTTCATATAAATACTAAATAATTTTCATATAGATACTAAGTTAATGAATTCATACAAGTTAAAAATTTTCATATAAATACTAAATAATTTTCATATAGATACTAAGTTAATGAATTCATACAAGTTAAAAATTTTCATATAAATACTAAATAATTTTCATATAGATACTAAGTTTATGAATTCATACAAGTAAAAAATTTTCATATAAATACTAAATAATTTTCATATAGATACTAAGTTTATGAATTCATACAAGTAAAAAATTTTCATATAAATACTAAATAATTTTCATATAGATACTAAGTTTATGAATTCATACAAGTAAATAATTTTCATATAAATACTAAATAATTTTCATATAGATACTAAGTTAATGAATTCATACAAGTTAAAAATTTTCATATAAATACTAAATAATTTTCATATAGATACTAAGTTTATGAATTCATACAAGTAAAAAATTTTCATATAAATACTAAATAATTTTCATATAGATACTAAGTTTATGAATTCATACAAGTAAAAAATTTTCATATAAATACTAAATAATTTTCATATAGATACTAAGTTTATGAATTCATACAAGTAAATAATTTTCATATAAATACTAAATAATTTTCATATAGATACTAAGTTAATGAATTCATACAAGTTAAAAATTTTCATATAAATACTAAATAATTTTCATATAGATACTAAGTTTATGAATTCATACAAGTAAATAATTTTCATATAAATACTAAATAATTTTCATATAGATACTAAGTTAATGAATTCATACAAGTTAAAAATTTTCATATAAATACTAAATAATTTTCATATAGATACTAAGTTTATGAATTCATACAAGTAAATAATTTTCATATAAATACTAAATAATTTTCATATAGATACTAAGTTAATGAATTCATACAAGTTAAAAATTTTCATATAAATACTAAATAATTTTCATATAGATACTAAGTTTATGAATTCATACAAGTAAAAAATTTTCATATAAATACTAAATAATTTTCATATAGATACTAAGTTTATGAATTCATACAAGTAAAAAATTTTCATATAAATACTAAATAATTTTCATATAGATACTAAGTTTATGAATTCATACAAGTTAAAAATTTTCATATAAATACTAAATAATTTTCATATAGATACTAAGTTAATGAATTCATACAAGTTAAAAATTTTCATATAAATACTAAATAATTTTCATATAGATACTAAGTTTATGAATTCATACAAGTAAAAAATTTTCATATAAATACTAAATAATTTTCATATAGATACTAAGTTTATGAATTCATACAAGTAAATAATTTTCATATAAATACTAAATAATTTTCATATAGATACTTAATAAATTTCATATAAATACTAATTAATTTTCATATAGATACTAATTTTCATATAAGTACTAAGTGTATGAATTCATACAACTAAATAATTTTCATATAAGTACAAAAAATTTAAAAAAAAAAATAAATGTTAAGCTATTTTTGATGTTGTAATATTTCTTATAAGCATAATGCTCATAGAAAATGATATAAATTACTTGTATATATATGAATTTAAAACTTTTATATGGTTAAAAAGATTTTCTCCATACGATTTCCGGTTGGTGAGGTGTACGTGGCAGAAAACATATATGTTGTATGAAACTTCAACATTAGTACTTGTATGAAAATTTTAATACTTGTATGAAATTGCATACTTAGTACTTATATGAAAATTATTTTCATATATTTATAAAAGTATTTAAGTGTAATATATAAATGAGAGCAAAAAAATTTATTCCTGGTTTGCTACAGTTGGTTTAAATAGAAATAATTTTGTTAATAATGAAATGTTATTAATTGAGATTATTCTTCTATACCTAACATAATGTAGTCGTTTTTTTTTTAATTTAACTTTTTTTGGGGTTTGTTCTTCTATTCACATAAAATATATGTGGGTAAAGAATAAAATTCAATAAAGTTAAATATTTATATTATTACGCTCGAATACTTTCATATCATATATGAAATAAAATGAAAAATAATTGAATTGAAATTATTAATTTCAAATCAAAAGAAAAACGTATATACTCTTAAAAAAAGATATATACACTATATGCATTGAAATAAAGTAAAATGTATAAAAAATGATATTATTTGAAAGTTTAACAAATACAAGAAGAAACATCGTCCTTACATTAATAATTATATTATATATGTATAGAGAACGAAAATTCTT
>NC_071672.1:10032500-10035000 GCF_028554725.1 Zeugodacus cucurbitae | reverse complement strand
ATGATAAGTTAATTTGTTCTCATTAACGTGTAATTCCTTAAAAATATATAGAAATTAAATAAAATGTAATAAAAAAGGAATTACTGTTTTTGTTGGACTAAGACATGCGCAACTTGTAAATGTTTGGGTTGAAAATTACAATTTATTGAAAGATGTTTTAAAATAATTTATATATTATATACGAAAACGAAATGTTATTCTTTCAATAAATTAAAAACTCTTGACGTTAAATTAAAATAAACAAAAAATTATCACTCTAAGCGGTGGATCACTCGGCTCATGGGTCGATGAAGAACGCAGCTAACTGTGCGTCATCGTGTGAACTGCAGGACACATGAACATCGACATTTTGAACGCATATTGCAGTCCATGCTGTTATGTACTTTAATTAATTTTAAAGTGCTGCTTGGACTACATATGGTTGAGGGTTGTAAGACTATGCTAAATTAGTTGCTTATTCTTTTAGTCAATTAAAAGAATTTAAGCACATGGTATATTACTGGATTGTATTTTTCAATCCATAATATTAATAGCATAAAAAGAAATATAGAAAATATATTCTTGAACACCTCATATTTGAACGAAATTTTATAATAAATAAGAATCTTAGTATTCCCAAAAACAATAAAATTTCAATATTATTATTTCAAATAATATATACATTTAGAGGAACGTCTAGCATAAAATATTATTTTATTCTAGGATTGCCTTAAATGTAAAAAACCAAGAAAATAATATTGTTGTTATAATGAAGTAAGTAGTACGGGATGAAAAGATTGAATATTTATTATTAAGAAAATTATATTGGTGTTAAGAAATAATTATGTATGTTTCTTTAAAATAGCAAAAAGCTAAAATATAAAATAAATATAAATATTTTTATACAACCTCAACTCATATGGGACTACCCCCTGAATTTAAGCATATTAATGAGGGGAGGAAAAGAAACTAACAAGGATTTTCTTAGTAGCGGCGAGCGAAAAGAAAATAGTTCAGCACTAAGTCACTTTGTCTATATGGCAAATGTGAGATGCAGTGTATGGAATATCTTAATATCTAGTATGAGAAATTAACGATTTAAGTCCTTCTTAAATGAGGCCATTTACCCATAGAGGGTGCCAGGCCCGTATAACGTTAATGATTACTAGAAAGATATTTCCAAAGAGTCGTGTTGCTTGATAGTGCAGCACTAAGTGGGTGGTAAACTCCATCTAAAACTAAATATAACCATGAGACCGATAGTAAACAAGTACCGTGAGGGAAAGTTGAAAAGAACTCTGAATAGAGAGTTAAATAGTACGTGAAACTGCTTAGAGGTTAAGCCCGATGAACCTGAATATCCATTATGAAAAATTCATCATTATAACTGTGATATTTATAATATTATAGTAATAGTGTGCATTTTTTTCATATAAGGACATTGTAATCTATTAACATAATAAAATATTTATCAAAAGATCATTGGTGTTAAGTTTATTCAAATTAATTTGCTTTTAGCTTATTAACATAGAATAAATACTGATGATTTGATAAAGTGTTGATAGATTTTACATATATAATGCTTAAATTCTTTTGAATTTTACAATAATATTATTATCATTGATTTTAATATTAATTGTATGCATTTATATGATTAACAATGCGAAAGATTCAGGATACCTTCGGGACCCGTCTTGAAACACGGACCAAGGAGTCTAACATATGTGCAAGTCATTGGGTTATATTAAACCTAATGGCGAAATTAACTTAACTTTTATATAATGGGATTAATTTTTAGTGAAATATTTTACTATTAATTCAATCCCGGGGCGTTCCATATAGTTATGTATAATGATAATTTATTATTATTTATACCTCTAACTGGAGCGTACCTTGAGCATATATGCTGTGACCCGAAAGATGGTGAACTATACTTGATCAGGTTGAAGTCAGGGGAAACCCTGATGGAAGACCGAAACAGTTCTGACGTGCAAATCGATTGTCAGAATTGAGTATAGGGGCGAAAGACCAATCGAACCATCTAGTAGCTGGTTCCCTCCGAAGTTTCCCTCAGGATAGCTGGTGCATTTAAATATTATGTAAAATAATCTTATCTGGTAAAGCGAATGATTAGAGGCCTTAGGGTCGAAACGACCTTAACCTATTCTCAAACTTTAAATGGGTAAGAACCTCACCTTTCTTGATATGAAGGTTGAGGTTATGATATAATGTGCCCAGTGGGCCACTTTTGGTAAGCAGAACTGGCGCTGTGGGATGAACCAAACGTAATGTTACGGTGCCCAAATTAACAACTCATGCAGATACCATGAAAGGCGTTGGTTGCTTAAAACAGCAGGACGGTGGACATGGAAGTCGTAATCCGCTAAGGAGTGTGTAACAACTCACCTGCCGAAGCAACTAGCCCTTAAAATGGATGGCGCTTAAGTTGTATACCTATACATTACCGCTAAAGTACATGATTTATAATACAATTTCGGTTGGATTATAAATTTTGAAACTT
>NC_071672.1:10002500-10027500 GCF_028554725.1 Zeugodacus cucurbitae | reverse complement strand
TTTATTTACGTAGCCAAATGCATCGTCATCTTATTAGTGACGCGCATGAAGGAATTCAGTAGATTCCTACTGTCCCTATTTGCGAAGAGCCGAAACCCCATATAAAGAGCCAAAACGCCGAAACCACGTATATTTGCATATAAAAAAAACTAAATTTGGTTAAACGGCGGGCATAAAAATGATTTTATTTACGTAGCCAAATGCATCGTCATCTTATTAGTGACGCGCATGAAGGAATTCAGTAGATTCCTACTGTCCCTATTTGCGAAGAGCCGAAACCACATATAAAGAGCCAAAACGCCGAAACCACGTATATTTGCATATAAAAAAAACTAAATTTGGTTAAACGGCGGGCATAAAAATGATTTTATTTACGTAGCCAAATGCATCGTCATCTTATTAGTGACGCGCAAAAAGGAATTCAGGAGATTCCTACTGTCCCTATTTGCGAAGAGCCGAAACCCCATATAAAGAGCCAAAACGCCGAAACCACGTATATTTGCATATAAAAAAAACTAAATTTGGTTAAACGGCGGGCATAAAAATGATTTTATTTACGTAGCCAAATGCATCGTCATCTTATTAGTGACGCGCAAAAAGGAATTCAGGAGATTCCTACTGTCCCTATTTGCCCACTCAGTTGTTTGTAGAACCTCGAAGTGAACGGACGTGTTTGCGCATCATTGCGAGTTTTTAAAAGCGATTTTTAAGTATTTTTCAGTGTTTCTGAAAGTGATAAAATTTTTCGGTTTTTCCGGTCTGTCGGTAGCCTGTTGTGAAAATAGACACAGTGAGCAGGTACGTGAGGGATTATACACATCGTGTGTATTCCCAAAAGTGTGAAAGGATAGCGGCTTAGGCCATTAACGGAGTGTGTATTAGTGAACGAAGTGTGGGATTTCCCAGCAGTGCGCATAGTTAGCGGCATCTGCCATAACAAACATTGTGTACAGTGCAGGTAGTGAAAGATCTGTGTTTTTGTTGTGCGCGAGTGTAGGAGAAATGCCTCCACCACGGAGGAGAGGGGCAAAAGCCCCAGCGGAGAGCGAAGACTCTGGGCCTTCAATGGTCCAGGTGGAGTCATCGACCGATGAGGACGGAGTGGGGCAACCCTCGCGGCCCCCACCCAAGAGGAAGGCGCGATTAGGTTCGCCACCACAGGCGAACTCGGGCGAGAGCGGGACGGATGGAGTACTCCAGAAGCTGGATACGGTTGCAACAAAAGCAGCCGTAGGACTGAAGGTTGCGGCGAAGGACGGAGCCAGTGGAAGCAGGCAAGGTTGCCCAAACAGCAAGGTAGGGGGCAACAAGGGGGGTAAAGGGGGTGCTATTGGGGGTGGGGGCCATGTTACGGCGATGAAAGCCGTAACAGCCCAGTTGAACGAGGTTGTGTTCGGGGCGGAAAGCCTCGAAGTCACAAAAGTGAAGGAACTCGTAGGGATCGCCTCTAAATATGAGGAGATTCTTATGAGTGTCCTGACGGAAAATGCTCATCTTCGTGGGCAAATTGAGGGTTTGAAGGGTGGTATTGGGACATCTTCCGTCCCTCGGAGCACAGCAGGGGCGGCTGCTGCTGCTCCCTCGGCGCCTGCCCCTCCAGCACCCGTGCTGGAGGCAATTGCGCCGACGGTGAGGAAACCAGTGGAAACCTGGTCAGTTGTGGTGAGGAGCAAGGCTCCTGTGACTTCCTCTAAGGAAGTCATAAATAAAGTTGTTAAGGAGGTGGGGCCTTCACTGGGTGTTCGTGTCCATGATGTGAAGTCAATCAAGGGGGGTGGCGTAGTGATACGCACTCCCTCTGTTGCTGAGAGGGAGAAAGTGGCGAGCAACGCCAAATTCGGTGAGGTAGGGTTGGACGTTAGCGTCAATAAAAAGTTGGGCCCCAGAGTTGTTGTACAGGGTGTACATACGGAGATATCCCATGAAGAATTCATGGAGGAGCTATTTCGGCTGAACCTTCGGGAGTTCAGCCCAGAGTCCAAAAAGACGGACGTGAGGATGGTCAGTCGCCCCTGGAAGGTGGCGATTGATGGCAGGACAAATGTTGTCCTAGAGGGTACGGACAAACTAATGTCCACCCTCCTGGATGCGGGTAGGTGCTACGTCAAGTGGTTCTCCTTCCGTGTCCGTGCGGATAGTCCCGTGTCCGGCTGCTTCCGGTGCATGGGTTTTGATCACCGAGTGGCAGAATGCAGGGCCAAGGCCGACGTCTGTCGGAGGTGTGGTCAGGAGGGCCACAAGGCAGCCAGTTGCGTCAATGCCCCCCATTGTCGCAACTGTGCATTTAAAGGAAGGCCAGCTGGACATCTCATGATGTCAGCTGCCTGTCCGATTTACTGTGGGGTTGTCGGACGTGCTCTCGCCAGACATTAATGGGTGAGATTTTTCAATTAAATTGCCAGAATTCTTATGCAGTTATGTGCGAGTTAGGGAGTTGCATGATAGAGGCTGGGTGCAGCATCGCCTTACTCCAGGAGCCATATGCCACCAATTTTGGAATGGTAAGTGGTCTTCCTGGGGGTTTCAGGGTCTACACGGACCTTAGGTGTAATGCTGCAATAGTTGTGACTGACCCAAGCTATGACTGCATAGTTTTGGATTCGTCACAAGAGGGTGTATGTGTTTCTGTAGAGGGGGTGTTCGGTAGACTGATTGTTGCTAGCATGTATTGTAAGTTTAGGGAACCTATAGAGCCTTATCTGCGATACATGGATAACCTACTACTCCTTGCGAGTGGTAGCCCATTTATCCTAGGGATGGATGCGAATGCCACGTCCTCGATGTGGTTTAGCAAGTTTTCTCGATGGGCGCACAGATATCGGAGCCACATTCGGGGTCGGGCATTAAGCGAATGGATGGCCGCTAACAGCCTCCACATCCTAAATGAGCCAAGCGAGTGGTACACATTTCATGGTCTTAGAGGGGGGAGCGACATTGACGTGTCCTTGATCAATGAGGCAGCAAATAGGGCGTTCAGTTTTAGGTGGGAGATTATGGGAGGGTGGGGATTGAGCGATCATAATTTGATTAAAATTATGGTTACTCCTAATTCCCCTCCCTCGACGTATGCAAGTCCATTGCGGCGATGGCGTACCTCTGGTATCGACTTGAACCAATATGGACAGTGTGTTAGGGAAGCGGTATTGGACATACCGCTTAGTGAGTTTGAAAATCTGGGGGTGGACGAGCAAATTGCTCGGTTGTACGAATTGGTCTGGGGAGTGAACGATAGGTTGTTGAAGAAATACAAGGACTTTAGGGTTAGGAAAATAAAATGGTGGACGCAGGAATTAACCCTGAAGAGGAGGGCTGTCCGGCGATTGAGACGGAAGTTTCAACGCGCTCGGCGGTCAAATTCGGATAGGTTGGCCCAGATTAGGAACGATTTTAGTTGTGCGATGCATGAGTATAAGGCCATGCTAATTAAAATCAAAGAAGAGGAGTGGAGGGGGTTCGTTAATGAGCATAGGGATGACCCCTGGGGTCAGGTCTTAAGGATTTGTAGGGGACGTAGGAGGGAGGACATCACTTCTCTTCGTGTTGATGACACTGTGTTATCAACATGGAGTGAGTGTGCAGGGGTTCTGTTAGGAGCGTTCTTTCCTAGGGCTGAGGAGCTGGCACCTCTCGCACAAGAGGTACCGGTTCCTCCACTTGATGATGGGGAGTTGGGATATGCCTTTAGCCTGGTTAGGTCTAAACGGTCCCCAGGTCTTGATGGGTTGAACGGAGAGTTGTGCAAAAGCTTGTGGAAGTTCATTCCGGAATACTTGGAGGTCATTTACGATAAGTGCATTTGTGAGGGGTATTTTCCACGTGAGTGGAAAAGTGCTAGGGTTGTTCCTCTCCTGAAGTCACCTGATAAGATTAGGAGTGATCCACGATCTTATCGGGGCATCAGTCTTCTTCCAGTGCTGGGTAAAGTACTGGAGAGGGTTATGGTGGAACGGCTTCAGGAGCTAACGAGGGATTTGAGGTCGGATAGGCAGTATGGCTTTAGGAAGGGACGTAGTGTAGAGGACGCCTGGATGTATGTTCAGCGTGCTGTCCGGGAGAATGCCAACAAATATGTCCTTGGCATATTTGTCGATTTCAAGGGGGCATTCGATCACCTAATCTGGGATCGCGTGATTCAACGATTGGAGGAACTTGGCTGTCCGGAAATTAGTCTCTGGCAGAGCTACTTTTCGGACAGAAAAGCCTCTATCGTAGGAATGAATGGTAGCGCGGACATTAGAGTAGAACGGGGCTGCCCACAGGGATCCATCTGTGGTCCATATATTTGGAACCTAATGATGGACTCTCTGCTTGGCCAACTTGAAACGCTTTGTGGTTGTTGTGCATATGCAGACGACCTTCTGCTCCTAGTTGACGGTCGTTCACGATTGGAGTTAGAACGAAAGGGTGAACGACTGTTAGGAATTGTTCACAATTGGGGTATAGGTGTGGGGGTTGACGTATCGATTGACAAGACGGTGACAATGCTCTTGAAAGGCATACTGTCATCGGCTCGTCCACCGATTATCCGAATGAATGGGGTCAATATCAGGTATGTGACGCAAGTCAAATATCTGGGATTGACCATCGGCGAAAGGATGTGTTTCAACCCTCACCTGGTTTACGTGGAGGAGCGATTGTTAGGAATTGCCGGCAAGATCAAGCGCGTGTTAAGGAGTGATTGGGGTCTCGGACGTCGTGCGGTTCGCACTATATATAGTGGCTTATTTGTGGCCTGTGCCACATATGGAGCCGCTATATGGTGGGAATTAGCATCAAAGGTCAGGGGTCGCCAAAAACTTCTTTCCATACAACGTTGTTTGATGCTTGCCTGTTTGCCTGTATGTCGCACAATTTCTACAGATGCGTTGCAGGTGTTGTTAGGTGCGCCTCCTCTTGACCTGATTGTTATACAGCGTGCTGTTGCATTTAGGTTAAGAAGAGGCTTAAGTGTCTCATTGCTGTCGAATTGGATTTCCGATGAGGATGTTGCGAGGGAGGGCTATCTAAGGAGCAAAAGGCTTCTATATGATAGCGTTAGGAGTAGGTGGCAAGACCGTTGGGACAATAGCCCTAGCGGTCGGGTGACCTACGAGTACATTCGGGATGTTAGGTTTGTAGAGGAAAACCCAGACTTCAGATTCTCTATGAGTCTGGGTTTCTTGCTTACCGGGCATGGACCTTTGAATGCATTTTTGCATCAAAGGAACCTTTCCGGAAGTCCGGAGTGTATATGTGGGGCACACTCTGAGGACTGGATGCATATCATAGCGGAATGCCCGATGTACTCGGACATTAGGGATCTTGGGGGTATGGGGATTAGCTGGACTGATGGACAGCTAGATGTTAGTGGTGTGCTCTCGGGTAGTCGGAATGCCGAACATTTAGGGTCGTTTAATAGGTTTGCACGTGTTTTGTTCAGTCGGCGTAGGCAATTAGTTGAAAATCGGGTGGAGGAGGTATAATTTTTATACCAACAACTTAAATGGTCACCAGTCCGGAGCAGTATGGTAGCTCAACTGGTAGTAGTTTTCAACTACGAGGTCTGACCGGAGACTTAATTCTGGTACCACGGGGAGTAGGAGCCCTTGGAGTTCGCTCCAACCTACTCATGCGGACTGGCCCCTCGGGGAGTATCGTGGTGGTTGTGGTTTAATACCCGAATGCGGGGAGAGTGTTTTGATCACTCAATGTGGAGTTGCACTGCAACCGGGTGCCGGACCCAAAGTACGGCAGAGGTTTTAGATAGGCCTCGAACCTCACCAAGGTGGTTAGTGTGTCCATTCCACACTGCCAATTGGTACCGAATAATGCTTAGCATTATTCAATAATTATTGAATAATGCTAAGCATTGTTCGGGGCGCTGATCATCGCATTTTATTGATCCGCTGTGCGTCGGAGCACCGTGAGATAAGGCCGTCATCGGCAGGTACTCACGCAAAAACACACCGGACGTTGTCCCTATTTGCGAAGAGCCGAAACCCCATATAAAGAGCCAAAACGCCGAAACCACGTTCATACAAGTAAAAAAATTTCATATAAATACTAAATAATTTTCATATAGATACTAAGTTTATGAATTCATACAAGTAAATAATTTTCATATAAATACTAAATAATTTTCATATAGATACTAAGTTAATGAATTCAAACAAGTTAAAAATTTTCATATAAATACTAAATAATTTTCATATAGATACTAAGTTAATGAATTCATACAAGTTAAAAATTTTCATATAAATACTAAATAATTTTCATATAGATACTAAGTTAATGAATTCATACAAGTTAAAAATTTTCATATAAATACTAAATAATTTTCATATAGATACTAAGTTAATGAATTCATACAAGTTAAAAATTTTCATATAAATACTAAATAATTTTCATATAGATACTAAGTTAATGAATTCATACAAGTTAAAAATTTTCATATAAATACTAAATAATTTTCATATAGATACTAAGTTTATGAATTCATACAAGTAAAAAATTTTCATATAAATACTAAATAATTTTCATATAGATACTAAGTTTATGAATTCATACAAGTAAAAAATTTTCATATAAATACTAAATAATTTTCATATAGATACTAAGTTTATGAATTCATACAAGTAAATAATTTTCATATAAATACTAAATAATTTTCATATAGATACTAAGTTAATGAATTCATACAAGTTAAAAATTTTCATATAAATACTAAATAATTTTCATATAGATACTAAGTTTATGAATTCATACAAGTAAATAATTTTCATATAAATACTAAATAATTTTCATATAGATACTAAGTTAATGAATTCATACAAGTTAAAAATTTTCATATAAATACTAAATAATTTTCATATAGATACTAAGTTTATGAATTCATACAAGTAAAAAATTTTCATATAAATACTAAATAATTTTCATATAGATACTAAGTTTATGAATTCATACAAGTAAAAAATTTTCATATAAATACTAAATAATTTTCATATAGATACTAAGTTTATGAATTCATACAAGTAAATAATTTTCATATAAATACTAAATAATTTTCATATAGATACTAAGTTAATGAATTCAAACAAGTTAAAAATTTTCATATAAATACTAAATAATTTTCATATAGATACTAAGTTAATGAATTCATACAAGTTAAAAATTTTCATATAAATACTAAATAATTTTCATATAGATACTAAGTTAATGAATTCATACAAGTTAAAAATTTTCATATAAATACTAAATAATTTTCATATAGATACTAAGTTAATGAATTCATACAAGTTAAAAATTTTCATATAAATACTAAATAATTTTCATATAGATACTAAGTTAATGAATTCATACAAGTTAAAAATTTTCATATAAATACTAAATAATTTTCATATAGATACTAAGTTTATGAATTCATACAAGTAAATAATTTTCATATAAATACTAAATAATTTTCATATAGATACTTAATAAATTTCATATAAATACTAATTAATTTTCATATAGATACTAATTTTCATATAAGTACTAAGTGTATGAATTCATACAACTAAATAATTTTCATATAAGTACAAAAAATTTAAAAAAAAAAATAAATGTTAAGCTATTTTTGATGTTGTAATATTTCTTATAAGCATAATGCTCATAGAAAATGATATAAATTACTTGTATATATATGAATTTAAAACTTTTATATGGTTAAAAAGATTTTCTCCATACGATTTCCGGTTGGTGAGGTGTACGTGGCAGAAAACATATATGTTGTATGAAACTTCAACATTAGTACTTGTATGAAAATTTTAATACTTGTATGAAATTGCATACTTAGTACTTATATGAAAATTATTTTCATATATTTATAAAAGTATTTAAGTGTAATATATAAATGAGAGCAAAAAAATTTATTCCTGGTTTGCTACAGTTGGTTTAAATAGAAATAATTTTGTTAATAATGAAATGTTATTAATTGAGATTATTCTTCTATACCTAACATAATGTAGTCGTTTTTTTTTTAATTTAACTTTTTTTGGGGTTTGTTCTTCTATTCACATAAAATATATGTGGGTAAAGAATAAAATTCAATAAAGTTAAATATTTATATTATTACGCTCGAATACTTTCATATCATATATGAAATAAAATGAAAAATAATTGAATTGAAATTATTAATTTCAAATCAAAAGAAAAACGTATATACTCTTAAAAAAAGATATATACACTATATGCATTGAAATAAAGTAAAATGTATAAAAAATGATATTATTTGAAAGTTTAACAAATACAAGAAGAAACATCGTCCTTACATTAATAATTATATTATATATGTATAGAGAACGAAAATTCTTTCTCACGATAAGATACACAGTCTCAAAGTCCGAATAAGACCGCAATAAATAATACAATAATATGAAATTTAAATGACATGAAGTAAATTATTTAATCCGACCATAGTAGAAGAAATTTCATAATTATTTATTGTCGCGATTTCGTTCTCCTTTGCATTGTGTATATGTCGTGTACTTAATTTTCAAATATTGAAAATATCATTATAAAAATTTATATAGTATAAAAAATATTATATAAATGAATAAAAAATATTATTCTGGTTGATCCTGCCAGTAGTTATATGCTTGTCTCAAAGATTAAGCCATGCATGTCTAAGTACAAACAAATTAAAAGTGAAACCGCAAAAGGCTCATTATATCAGTTATGGTTCCATAGATCGTTAACAGTTACTTGGATAACTGTGGTAATTCTAGAGCTAATACATGCAAAATAAACACGGACCTTTTGGAACGTGTGCTTTTATTAGGCTAAAACCAAGCGATCGTAAGATCGTTATATTGGTTGAACTCTAGATAACTTGCAGATCGTATGGTCTCGTACCGACGACAGATCTTTCAAATGTCTGCCCTATCAACTTTTGATGGTAGTATCTAGGACTACCATGGTTGCAACGGGTAACGGGGAATCAGGGTTCGATTCCGGAGAGGGAGCCTGAGAAACGGCTACCACATCTAAGGAAGGCAGCAGGCGCGTAAATTACCCACTCCCAGTTCGGGGAGGTAGTGACGAAAAATAACAATACAGGACTCATATCCGAGGCCCTGTAATTGGAATGAGTACACTTTAAATCCTTTAACAAGGACCTATTGGAGGGCAAGTCTGGTGCCAGCAGCCGCGGTAATTCCAGCTCCAATAGCGTATATTAAAGTTGTTGCGGTTAAAACGTTCGTAGTTGAATTTGTGCTTCATACGGGTAGTACAGCTATAATTGTGGTATGTACATTACCTTATGTATGCAAGCGTATTACCGGTGGAGTTCTTATATGTAATTAATACAATGTATTTTTTATATATTCCTCCTATTTAAACCTGCTTCAGTGCTCTTCATCGAGTGTTGTTGTGGGCCGGTACAATTACTTTGAACAAATTAGAGTGCTTAAAGCAGGCTCCAAATGCCTGAATATTTTGTGCATGGAATAATGAAATAAGACCTCTGTTCTACTTTCATTGGTTTTTAGATCAAGAGGTAATGATTAATAGAAGCAGTTTGGGGGCATTAGTATTACGACGCGAGAGGTGAAATTCTTGGACCGTCGTAAGACTAACTTAAGCGAAAGCATTTGCCAAAGATGTTTTCATTAATCAAGAACGAAAGTTAGAGGTTCGAAGGCGATCAGATACCGCCCTAGTTCTAACCATAAACGATGCCAGCTAGCAATTGGGTGTAGCTACTACTATGGCTCTCTCAGTCGCTTCCCGGGAAACCAAAGCTTTTGGGCTCCGGGGGAAGTATGGTTGCAAAGCTGAAACTTAAAGGAATTGACGGAAGGGCACCACCAGGAGTGGAGCCTGCGGCTTAATTTGACTCAACACGGGAAAACTTACCAGGTCCGAACATAAGCGTGTAAGACAGATTGATAGCTCTTTCTCGAATCTATGGGTGGTGGTGCATGGCCGTTCTTAGTTCGTGGAGTGATTTGTCTGGTTAATTCCGATAACGAACGAGACTCAAATATATTAAATAGATGCTTTCAGGATTATGGTGTTGAAGCTTATATAGCCTTCATTCATGAGTTCATCTTGAATGTGCAAGTGTTTGAATGTGTTTATATAAGTGGAGCCGTACCTGTTGGTTTGTCCCATTATAAGGACACTAGCTTCTTAAATGGACAAATTGCGTCTAGCAGTAACGAGATTGAGCAATAACAGGTCTGTGATGCCCTTAGATGTCCTGGGCTGCACGCGCGCTACAATGAAAGTATCAACGTGTATTTCCTAGACCGAGAGGTCCGGGTAAACCGCTGAACCACTTTCATGCTTGGGATTGTGAACTGAAACTGTTCACATGAACTTGGAATTCCCAGTAAGTGTGAGTCATTAACTCGCATTGATTACGTCCCTGCCCTTTGTACACACCGCCCGTCGCTACTACCGATTGAATTATTTAGTGAGGTCTCCGGACGTGATCACTGTGACGCCTTGTGTTTCACGGTTGTTTCGCAAAAGTTGACCGAACTTGATTATTTAGAGGAAGTAAAAGTCGTAACAAGGTTTCCGTAGGTGAACCTGCGGAAGGATCATTATTGTGTTCCTATCCGTAAATATTATAAAAAAAAACAAACAAACAAACAAACAAACAAAAAAAGAATAAAAAAGAAAAATTATTTTCTTTTTTTTCTTTTCATTCATTTATTTGAATGTTTTTCTTTTTTTTCTTTTTTTTTTTACTCCTTGTATTGTAGTATAATGAAAATTATATCGCATACATTGTATTTGAACGCAACAAACCTTTAAACATATATAGTTGTACTTATTATTTATAAAAATAATATAAATGATAAGTTAATTTGTTCTCATTAACGTGTAATTCCTTAAAAATATATAGAAATTAAATAAAATGTAATAAAAAAGGAATTACTGTTTTTGTTGGACTAAGACATGCGCAACTTGTAAATGTTTGGGTTGAAAATTACAATTTATTGAAAGATGTTTTAAAATAATTTATATATTATATACGAAAACGAAATGTTATTCTTTCAATAAATTAAAAACTCTTGACGTTAAATTAAAATAAACAAAAAATTATCACTCTAAGCGGTGGATCACTCGGCTCATGGGTCGATGAAGAACGCAGCTAACTGTGCGTCATCGTGTGAACTGCAGGACACATGAACATCGACATTTTGAACGCATATTGCAGTCCATGCTGTTATGTACTTTAATTAATTTTAAAGTGCTGCTTGGACTACATATGGTTGAGGGTTGTAAGACTATGCTAAATTAGTTGCTTATTCTTTTAGTCAATTAAAAGAATTTAAGCACATGGTATATTACTGGATTGTATTTTTCAATCCATAATATTAATAGCATAAAAAGAAATATAGAAAATATATTCTTGAACACCTCATATTTGAACGAAATTTTATAATAAATAAGAATCTTAGTATTCCCAAAAACAATAAAATTTCAATATTATTATTTCAAATAATATATACATTTAGAGGAACGTCTAGCATAAAATATTATTTTATTCTAGGATTGCCTTAAATGTAAAAAACCAAGAAAATAATATTGTTGTTATAATGAAGTAAGTAGTACGGGATGAAAAGATTGAATATTTATTATTAAGAAAATTATATTGGTGTTAAGAAATAATTATGTATGTTTCTTTAAAATAGCAAAAAGCTAAAATATAAAATAAATATAAATATTTTTATACAACCTCAACTCATATGGGACTACCCCCTGAATTTAAGCATATTAATGAGGGGAGGAAAAGAAACTAACAAGGATTTTCTTAGTAGCGGCGAGCGAAAAGAAAATAGTTCAGCACTAAGTCACTTTGTCTATATGGCAAATGTGAGATGCAGTGTATGGAATATCTTAATATCTAGTATGAGAAATTAACGATTTAAGTCCTTCTTAAATGAGGCCATTTACCCATAGAGGGTGCCAGGCCCGTATAACGTTAATGATTACTAGAAAGATATTTCCAAAGAGTCGTGTTGCTTGATAGTGCAGCACTAAGTGGGTGGTAAACTCCATCTAAAACTAAATATAACCATGAGACCGATAGTAAACAAGTACCGTGAGGGAAAGTTGAAAAGAACTCTGAATAGAGAGTTAAATAGTACGTGAAACTGCTTAGAGGTTAAGCCCGATGAACCTGAATATCCATTATGAAAAATTCATCATTATAACTGTGATATTTATAATATTATAGTAATAGTGTGCATTTTTTTCATATAAGGACATTGTAATCTATTAACATAATAAAATATTTATCAAAAGATCATTGGTGTTAAGTTTATTCAAATTAATTTGCTTTTAGCTTATTAACATAGAATAAATACTGATGATTTGATAAAGTGTTGATAGATTTTACATATATAATGCTTAAATTCTTTTGAATTTTACAATAATATTATTATCATTGATTTTAATATTAATTGTATGCATTTATATGATTAACAATGCGAAAGATTCAGGATACCTTCGGGACCCGTCTTGAAACACGGACCAAGGAGTCTAACATATGTGCAAGTCATTGGGTTATATTAAACCTAATGGCGAAATTAACTTAACTTTTATATAATGGGATTAATTTTTAGTGAAATATTTTACTATTAATTCAATCCCGGGGCGTTCCATATAGTTATGTATAATGATAATTTATTATTATTTATACCTCTAACTGGAGCGTACCTTGAGCATATATGCTGTGACCCGAAAGATGGTGAACTATACTTGATCAGGTTGAAGTCAGGGGAAACCCTGATGGAAGACCGAAACAGTTCTGACGTGCAAATCGATTGTCAGAATTGAGTATAGGGGCGAAAGACCAATCGAACCATCTAGTAGCTGGTTCCCTCCGAAGTTTCCCTCAGGATAGCTGGTGCATTTAAATATTATGTAAAATAATCTTATCTGGTAAAGCGAATGATTAGAGGCCTTAGGGTCGAAACGACCTTAACCTATTCTCAAACTTTAAATGGGTAAGAACCTCACCTTTCTTGATATGAAGGTTGAGGTTATGATATAATGTGCCCAGTGGGCCACTTTTGGTAAGCAGAACTGGCGCTGTGGGATGAACCAAACGTAATGTTACGGTGCCCAAATTAACAACTCATGCAGATACCATGAAAGGCGTTGGTTGCTTAAAACAGCAGGACGGTGGACATGGAAGTCGTAATCCGCTAAGGAGTGTGTAACAACTCACCTGCCGAAGCAACTAGCCCTTAAAATGGATGGCGCTTAAGTTGTATACCTATACATTACCGCTAAAGTACATGATTTATAATACAATTTCGGTTGGATTATAAATTTTGAAACTTTAGTGAGTAGGAGGGTACAATGGTGTGCTTAGAAGTGTTTGGCGTAAGCCTGCATGGAGCCGCCATTGGTACAGATCTTGGTGGTAGTAGCAAATAATCGAATGAGACCTTGGAGGACTGAAGTGGAGAAGGGTTTCGTGTGAACAGTGGTTGATCACGAGTTAGTCGGTCCTAAGTTCAAGGCGAAAGCCGAAATTTTTCAAGTTTTAATGAATTGTTGAGAATATATATTATTATGTTTTCTTCATAGTAATTAAACACTTGAATAATTTTGAACGAAAGGGAATACGGTTCCAATTCCGTAACCTGTTGAGTATCCGTTTGTTATTAAAAATGGGCCTTGTGCTCATCCTGGCAACAGGAACGACCATAAAGAAGCCGTCGAGAGGTATCGGAAGAGTTTTCTTTTCTGTTTTATAGTCGTACTACCATGGAAGTCTTTCGAAGAGAGATATGGTAGATGGACTAGAAGAGCATGACATTTACTGTTGTGTCGATATTTTCTCCTCGGACCTTGAAAATTTATGGTGGGGTTACGCAAACTTCTCAACAGGCCGTACCAATATCCGCAGCTGGTCTCCAAGGTGAAGAGTCTCTAGTCGATAGAATAATGTAGGTAAGGGAAGTCGGCAAATTAGATCCGTAACTTCGGGATAAGGATTGGCTCTGAAGATTGAGATAGTCGGGCTTGATTGGGAAGCAATACCATGGTTTATGTACTCGTTCTGGGTAAATAGAGAATTTCGGTTCTTGTTCCCCGGATAGTAGTTACGTAGCCAATTGTGGAACTTTCTTGCTAAAATTTTATAAGAATTATATCGCAAGATATATATTCTTATTTAATTATAACGATTATCAATTAACAATCAATTCAGAACTGGCACGGACTTGGGGAATCCGACTGTCTAATTAAAACAAAGCATTGTGATGGCCCTAACGGGTGTTGACACAATGTGATTTCTGCCCAGTGCTCTGAATGTCAAAGTGAAGAAATTCAAGTAAGCGCGGGTAAACGGCGGGAGTAACTATGACTCTCTTAAGGTAGCCAAATGCCTCGTCATCTAATTAGTGACGCGCATGAATGGATTAACGAGATTCCTACTGTCCCTATCTACTCATTCGTTAGTTGGCTTTCGACGCGGATAGACGTGCGTGCGCATCGTTGTGATTTTTGGTAAGTTTTTTTTTTTTCTTAGCGAGTTGTTGTTGCGATTTTTCGGCATTTCCTTTTGTGCGGTCGTTTGTTTACGCAGTGTGTAAGGCACCGTTATTGCCTGGCGTGCGTGAATAGTTGAATACGTGATCGCGTGTGTTGTTGGTGTAAGTGCACATTTCGTGCATTCTTGCATATCATACGCGCGTGGCTTGCGGTATTTCGGGAGTGTGTTTTTTGGTACAGTCGCGGTTGACTGTACGGCGTGTACGGGTAAGTACAACATTATTGTTATATAAAGTAACGTGGGTATCCACATAGTTGTTGTTGGTGGGCTGTCGCACAGTTTCAGTGGTGTACCGTGTTGTAGGTATTCCTGCTGGCTGGATTGCCTACCAGTGAGTGCTGTGCTGAGCGCCTGGCGTTCAGTTGCGCTTGTTTCGGGTTTGCCCGTACAGTTGTGCCCAAAGGGTGCCTGGGGCTGTCCCAGTGCTGAGGTCGCTGACTGTTGCGTCGACTGCGGTCGTAGCAGAGTGCTGTTAAGCCCACAGTGCGGTTGGTACAGTGCCACAGCGGTTGACTCTCGACCGTTACGGGGACATTGATCTGTCCGGCGGTCTTTTTGAGTAGCCTTTTCAGACCTTTGGCTGGGTTGTGGGCTGTGCCCTCGCGAGAGCGCATTAACCGACTGCTTGGGTGGTGACTGCTACAGAGCGAGTACACGTGTGAGTCAGCGTTTTCAGTGCGTTCAGTTGCACGCGCCTGGAGAGCAGCTGTTTCGGGTATTACCTGAGCAGGTAGCTTCTGCGCCAGTGTTCGCCGGCGTAACAGCCTGCCTGGGGGTAGGCCGAAGGTGGGAATGGCTCCACCACGGAGGAGGAGGGTTAAATCCCTCGCTGAAAGCGACGGGTCGGGCCCCATAACTGTGATGGTGGAAACGTCGTCGGGTGATGAGGAGGTGAGGCCACCGGTGAGGTCTCCGCCGCGGAGGAGGGCGCGTTTGGGGTCGCCTCTGTTGGTGAAAACGGAGAGCAGTGGGAGTGAGTGCGGTAGCGGAATGGGTGGCACCGCTGAAAAAGCGGTTGCTCACCCCGCAGTTTCGGGTGCTGCTAAGCCGGCCGAGAGCGGCGGTAACAGCGGCACTGGGAAGGGCGTCGCGGATAAGGGCGTCGCGGATAAGGGCGTCGCGGATAAGGGCGTCGCAGATAAGGGCGTCGCGAAGAAGGGTGTAACAAAAAAGAGCGTCGCGAAGGAGGGATCGACGAAAGTCAGCTCGGCGAAGGAGGGAGGGAAACGTGAGGGTGTAGTTAATGGGGGTGTGGTTGGGGGAGGCGCTATCAGCCATGTCGCGGCCATGAAGGCAGTGACAGCTGAATTAAATGCCTTGGTGTTTGGGGTGAAGGATTTTGAGGTCACTACCGCGAAGGGGCTGATGGAGCTTGCCTCGAAGTACGAGGCGCTCCTGATGACGGTAGTAACCGAGAATGCCCATCTTCGCGGTCAGGTTGACGCTCTAAGGGGGGGTTGTGGGGGATATATTGCCCAACCGAAGAGGTCGGTTGGGGGGTTGGCTCCGGCTGAGTCGGTGCGTGCGCCTCCAGCACCTGTGTTGGAGGCGATTGCTCCGGCATTGCCGAAGCCTGTGGAGACGTGGTCGGTGGTTGTGCGCAGCAAGGCCCCGACGACTTCCTCTAAGGAAGTCATAAAGAAGGTGGTGAAAGAGGTGGGACCTTCCCTCGGAGTGCGAGTGCACGAGGTGAAGCCAATTAAGGGTGGTGGGGTGGTTATTCGCACCCCCTCTGTTTTAGAGAGGGAAAAGGTGGCGAATAATGCCAAATTTGGGGAGGTGGGATTGGATGTGACTGTGAACCGGAAGTTGGGTCCGCGGGTTGTGGTTCAGGGGGTTCACACCGAAATCTCCCATGATGACTTCATGGAGGAGCTCTTTCGGTTGAACCTCCAGGACGTCAACCCTGAGGCACGAAAGTCGGATGTGCGGATGGTCAGTCGGCCCTGGAAGGTAGCCGCTGATGGTAGCACCAACGTTGTCCTTGAGGGTTCGGACAAATCAATGTCCGCCCTCTTGGAAGCGGGACGGTGCTACATAAAGTGGTTTTCCTTCAGGGTTCGACCGGATACCCCTGTTGCTGGCTGCTTCCGGTGTATGGGTTTTGACCATAGAGTGGCTGAGTGTAGGGCCAAATCAGATGTCTGTAGGAGGTGCGGTCAGGAAGGCCACAGAGCTGCCGGTTGCGTCAATGCACCCCATTGTCGCAACTGTGCATTTAAGGGTAGGCCAGCTGGGCATCTTATGATGTCCGCTGTCTGCCCCATATACTGTGGTGTTGTTGAGCGCGCCCTCGCCAGACACTGATGGGGGGTATCTTCCAGCTAAATTGTCAGGGATCGTATGCCGTGATGTGTGAGTTGGGGGGTTGTATGCTTGAGGGTGGGTGCGGCATTGCCTTACTCCAGGAGCCCTACACCACCAATGGTGTGGTTCGGGGTCTTCCTGGGGTTTTCAGGGTCTTTACGGACCTTGGGGGTAATGCCGCAATTGTTGTGACGGATCCAAACTACGATTGCGTAGTGTTGGATTCGTCGCAACAGGGGGTGTGTGTTTCAGTAGAGGGGGAGTTCGGTAGAATGATTGTCGCTAGTTTGTACTGCAAATTTAGCGAGCCCCTAGAGCCCTACCTGGGCTACATGGATAAGCTACTACTACTGGGGAGTAGTAGCCCTTTTATCCTAGGGTTGGATGCAAATGCCTCGTCCTCGATGTGGTTTAGTAAGGTATCCAGACATTCGTCTGGATATCAAAGCCACATCCGAGGCGAGGTATTGAGTGAATGGGTGGTGGCTAAGAGCCTCCACATTGTGAATGAGCCGAGTGAATGGTTTACGTTTGAGGGGCCTAGGGGCATGAGTGATATCGACGTAACGTTAATGAATGAGGCAGCAAGGAGAGCGTTTGATGTCAGTTGGGAGATTAGGGGAGGGTGGGGATTGAGTGACCATAATTTAATACAAATTATGGTCTCTCCGCAATCCCCACCCTCGGCGTACGTGGGTCCATTGCGGCGATGGCGTACCTCTGGTACTGACTGGAACCAATATGGACAGAATGTAAGGGAAGCGGTATTGGAAATACCGCTTAGTGAGTTTGAGGAACTGGGGGTGGACGAGCAAATTGCTCGGCTGTATGAGTTGGTGTGGTGTGTTAATGATAGGGTTTTCAGGAAGTATGAAAGTTCTAGGATTAGGAAAATTAAGTGGTGGACGAATGAGTTAACCTTGAAGAGGAGGGCTGTCCGGCGGTTGAGACGAAAGTTTCAGCGTGCTCGGCGGTCCAATTCGGATAGGTTATCCCAGTTCAGATATGATTTTAGTTGTGCGGCTAGAGAATATAAGGATATGCTTGTGAGGATTAAAGAAGAGGAATGGAGGAGTTTTATTGGGGAGAATAGGGACGACCCCTGGGGGCAGGTCTACAGGATCTGCAGGGGTCGTAAGAGGGAGGATATCACCTCTCTCCGCGTTGGTGACTCTGTGTTATCAACGTGGAGAGAGTGTGCGGAGGTTCTGTTAGGAGCGTTCTTTCCCAGGGCTGAGGTTCAGGCACCTCAAGCACAAGAGGTACCTGTTCCTCCACTAGAAGATGAGGAGTTGGGATACGCCTTTGGCCTGGTTAGGTCTAAAAGGTCCCCAGGTTTTGATGGTTTGAACGGAGAGATGTGCAAAAGCTTGTGGAAGTTCATTCCGGAATACTTGGAGGCCATTTATAACAAGTGCGTGTGGGAGGGGTATTTTCCACGTGAGTGGAAAAGTGCCAGGGTCGTCCCTCTCCTGAAGTCCCCTGATAAGATCAGGAGTGATCCTCGTTCTTATCGGGGCATCAGCCTTCTTCCGGTGCTTGGAAAAGTACTGGAGAGGGTTATGGTGGAACGACTTCAGGAGCTAACGCGGGGTATGTGGTCGGATAGGCAGTATGGGTTTAGGAAAGGACGCAGTGTGGAAGATGCGTGGATGTATGTGCAGAATGTTGTTAGGGAGAATGTCAACAAGTATGTCCTCGGCATATTTGTTGACTTCAAGGGGGCATTCGATTATCTGATCTGGGATCGAGTGATAGAACGTTTAGAGGAACTTGGCTGTCCGGAAATTAGTCTCTGGCGAAGCTACTTTTCGGACAGAAAAGCCTCTATCGTTGGAATGAATGGGAGTGTGGAGATTGGAGTGGCTCGTGGCTGTCCGCAGGGATCCATCTGTGGTCCATATATATGGAACCTCATGATGGACTCTCTGCTTGGGCAGCTCGAACCACTCTGTAAGTGTTGTGCGTATGCGGACGACCTTCTTCTCCTTGTTGAAGGTCGCTCAAGGCGTGAGTTGGATCGGGTGGGAGGACAATTTTTGGAAATTGTCCACAACTGGGGGATAAGTGTGGGTGTAGACATCTCGATGGACAAAACGGTGACAATGCTTTTAAAAGGCAGACTGTCACCGGGGCGTCCACCGGTTGTCCGAGTGAATGGGGTCGGCATCAGGTATGTGACGCAAGTCAAGTACCTGGGGTTGACCATGAGTGAAAGAATGTGTTTTACTCCACACTTGGTGAGTGTTAAGGTGCGACTGCAGGCGGTCGTAGGTAAGGTTATGCGCGTTTTACGGAGTGATTGGGGCCTCGGACGTCGTGCTGTTCGCACCATATACCGCGGCTTATTTGTGGCCTGTGCCACTTATGGAGCGGCTGTATGGTGGCGAACTGTCACGACGGTCTTCGGTCGCCGAAAGCTCCTCTCCGTCCAGCGCTGCATGATGCTCGCCTGTCTGCCTGTATGTCGCACCGTTTCTACGGATGCGTTGCAGGTGTTACTAGGTGCGCCCCCTCTTGACCTGGTTGTCATGCAGCGTGCTGTATCATTCAGGTTAAGAAGGGGTCTGAGTGTGTCATTGCTGCGGAATGATTTGATTTCCGATGATGATGTGGAGAGGGAGGGATATCTAGGGAGCAAGAGGCTTCTAGATGATAGGGTCAGGTGTAGGTGGCAAGACCGTTGGGACAGTAGTCTCAATGGTCGGGTGACTTATGAGTACATCCGGGACGTTAGGTATGTAGAAGGAAACCCAGACTTCAGATTCTGTCTAAGTCTGGGTTTCCTGCTTACGGGGCATGGGCCTCTTAATGCATTCTTGCATAAGAGGCACCTTGCAGATAGTCCAGAGTGTATGTGTGGGGCGCGTGTTGAGGATTGGGTGCATGTTATAGCGGAATGCCCGATGTACTCAGACATTAGGGACCTTGGGGGTATGGGGATTAGTTGGACTGATGGACGGATAGACGTTAGTGGTGTGATCTCCACTAGTCGGAATGCCGAACAGTTAGGGTCGCTTGAAAGATTTGCGCGCGTGTTGTTCAGGCGGCGAAGACAATTGGCTGAAGACCGGGGTTAGCTTCTGGTGTGAAAGGTGTATGAATTGGATGAGAGAATGGGATTCAATCCCTGGTCACCAGTCCAGAGCTGTATGGAAGCTCAACTGGTAGTAGTTTCGGCTACGAGGTCTGACCGGAGACTTAATTCTGGTACCACGGGGAGCAGGAGCCCTTGGAGTTCGCTCCAACCTGCTCATGCGGACTGGCCCCTCGGGGAGTATCGTGGTGGTTGTGGTTCAATACCCAAATGCGGGGAGAGTGACTTTGGTCACTCAATGTGGAGTTGCATTGCAACCGGGTGCCGGACCCAAAGTACGGCAGAGGTTTTAGATAGGCCTCGAACCCCACCAAGGTGGTTAGTGTGTCCATTCCACACGCCAATTGGTACCGAATAATGCATTGCATTTTCGGGGCGCTGATCATCGCATTGATTTGATCCGCTGTGCTTTTGAGCACCGTGGAGTAAGGCCGTCGTCGGCAGGTACCCACGTTAATCCCACCGGACGTTGTCCCTATCTACTCATTCGTTAGTTGGCTTTCGACGCGGATAGACGTGCGTGCGCATCGTTGTGATTTTTGGTAAGTTTTTCTTAGCGAGTTGTTGTTGCGATTTTTCGGCATTTCCTTTTGTGCGGTCGTTTGTTTACGCAGTGTGTAAGGCACCGTTATTGCCTGGCGTGCGTGAATAGTTGAATACGTGATCGCGTGTGTTGTTGGTGTAAGTGCACATTTCGTGCATTCTTGCATATCATACGCGCGTGGCTTGCGGTATTTCGGGAGTGTGTTTTTTGGTACAGTCGCGGTTGACTGTACGGCGTGTACGGGTAAGTACAACATTGTTGTTATATAAAGTAACGTGGGTATCCACATAGTTGTTGTTGGTGGGCTGTCGCACAGTTTCAGTGGTGTACCGTGTTGTAGGTATTCCTGCTGGCTGGATTGCCTACCAGTGAGTGCTGTGCTGAGCGCCTGGCGTTCGGTTGCGCTTGTTTCGGGTTTGCCCGTACAGTTGTGCCCAAAGGGTGCCTGGGGCTGTCCCAGTGCTGAGGTCGCTGACTGTTGCGTCGACTGCGGTCGTAGCAGAGTGCTGTTAAGCCCACAGTGCGGTTGGTACAGTGCCACAGCGGTTGACTCGCGACCGTTACGGGGACATTGATCTGTCCGGCGGTCTTTTTGAGTAGCCTTTTCAGACCTTTGGCTGGGTTGTGGGCTGTGCCCTCGCGAGAGCGCATTAACCGACTGCTTGGGTGGTGACTGCTACAGAGCGAGTACACGTGTGAGTCAGCGTCTTCAGTGCGTTCAGTTGCACGCGCCTGGAGAGCAGCTGTTTCGGGTATTACCTGAGCAGGTAGCTTCTGCGCCAGTGTTCGCCGGCGTAACAGCCTGCCTGGGGGTAGGCCGAAGGTGGGAATGGCTCCACCACGGAGGAGGAGGGTTAAATCCCTCGCTGAAAGCGACGGGTCGGGCCCCATAACTGTGATGGTGGAAACGTCGTCGGGTGATGAGGAGGTGAGGCCACCGGTGAGGTCTCCGCCGCGGAGGAGGGCGCGTTTGGGGTCGCCTCTGTTGGTGAAATCGGAGAGCAGTGGGGGTGAGTGCGGTAGCGGAATGGGTGGCACCGCTGAAAAAGCGGTTGCTCACCCCGCAGTTTCGGGTGCTGCTAAGCCGGCCGAGAGCGGCGGTAACAGCGGCACTGGGAAGGGCGTCGCGGATAAGGGCGTCGCGGATAAGGGCGTCGCGAAGAAGGGTGTAGCGAAAAAGAGCGTCGCGAAGGAGGGATTGACGAAAGTCAGCTCGGCGAAGGAGGGAGGGAAACATGAGGGTGTAGTTAATGGGGGTGTGGTTGGGGAGGCGCTATCAGCCATGTCGCGGCCATGAAGGCAGTGACGGCTGAATTAAATGCCTTAGTGTTTGGGGTGAAGGACTTTGAGGTCACTACCGCGAAGGGGCTGATGGAGCTTGCCTCGAAGTACGAGGCGCTCCTGATGACGGTAGTAACCGAGAATGCCCATCTTCGCGGTCAGGTTGACGCTCTAAGGGGGGGTTGTGGGGGATATATTGCCCAACCGAAGAGGTCGGTTGGGGGGTTGGCTCCGGCTGAGTCGGTGCGTGCGCCTCCAGCACCTGTGTTGGAGGCGATTGCTCCGGCATTGCCGAAGCCTGTGGAGACGTGGTCGGTGGTTGTGCGCAGCAAGGCCCCGACGACTTCCTCTAAGGAAGTCATAAAGAAGGTGGTGAAAGAGGTGGGACCTTCCCTCGGAGTGCGAGTGCACGAGGTGAAGCCAATTAAGGGTGGTGGGGTGGTTATTCGCACCCCCTCTGTTTTAGAGAGGGAAAAGGTGGCGAATAATGCCAAATTTGGGGAGGTGGGATTGGATGTGACTGTGAACCGGAAGTTGGGTCCGCGGGTTGTGGTTCAGGGGGTTCACACCGAAATCTCCCATGATGACTTCATGGAGGAGCTCTTTCGGTTGAACCTCCAGGACGTCAACCCTGAGGCACGAAAGTCGGATGTGCGGATGGTCAGTCGGCCCTGGAAGGTAGCCGCTGATGGTAGCACCAACGTTGTCCTTGAGGGTTCGGACAAATCAATGTCCGCCCTCTTGGAAGCGGGACGGTGCTACATAAAGTGGTTTTCCTTCAGGGTTCGACCGGATACCCCTGTTGCTGGCTGCTTCCGGTGTATGGGTTTTGACCATAGAGTGGCTGAGTGTAGGGCCAAATCAGATGTCTGTAGGAGGTGCGGTCGGGAAGGCCACAGAGCTGCCGGTTGCGTCAATGCACCCCATTGTCGCAACTGTGCATTTAAGGGTAGGCCAGCTGGGCATCTTATGATGTCCGCTGTCTGCCCCATATACTGTGGTGTTGTTGAGCGCGCCCTCGCCAGACACTGATGGGGGGTATCTTCCAGCTAAATTGTCAGGGATCGTATGCCGTGATGTGTGAGTTGGGGGGTTGTATGCTTGAGGGTGGGTGCGGCATTGCCTTACTCCAGGAGCCCTACACCACCAATGGTGTGGTTCGGGGTCTTCCTGGGGTTTTCAGGGTCTTTACGGACCTTGGGGGTAATGCCGCAATTGTTGTGACGGATCCAAACTACGATTGCGTAGTGTTGGATTCGTCGCAACAGGGGGTGTGTGTTTCAGTAGAGGGGGAGTTCGGTAGAATGATTGTCGCTAGTTTGTACTGCAAATTTAGCGAGCCCCTAGAGCCCTACCTGGGCTACATGGATAAGCTACTACTACTGGGGAGTAGTAGCCCAGGGTTGGATGCAAATGCCTCGTCCTCGATGTGGTTTAGTAAGGTATCCAGACATTCGTCTGGATATCAAAGCCACATCCGAGGCGAGGTATTGAGTGAATGGGTGGTGGCTAAGAGCCTCCACATTTTGAATGAGCCGAGTGAATGGTTTACGTTTGAGGGGCCTAGGGGCATGAGTGATATCGACGTAACGTTAATGAATGAGGCAGCAAGGAGAGCGTTTGATGTCAGTTGGGAGATTAGGGGAGGGTGGGGATTGAGTGACCATAATTTAATACAAATTATGGTCTCTCCGCAATCCCCACCCTCGGCGTACGTGGGTCCATTGCGGCGATGGCGTACCTCTGGTACTGACTGGAACCAATATGGACAGAATGTAAGGGAAGCGGTATTGGAAATACCGCTTAGTGAGTTTGAGGAACTGGGGGTGGACGAGCAAATTGCTCGGCTGTATGAGTTGGTGTGGTGTGTTAATGATAGGGTTTTCAGGAAGTATGAAAGTTCTAGGATTAGGAAAATTAAGTGGTGGACGAATGAGTTAACCTTGAAGAGGAGGGCTGTCCGGCGGTTGAGACGAAAGTTTCAGCGTGCTCGGCGGTCCAATTCGGATAGGTTATCCCAGATCAGATATGATTTTAGTTGTGCGGTTAGAGAGTATAAGGATATGCTTGTGAGGATTAAAGAAGAGGAATGGAGGAGTTTTATTGGGGAGAATAGGAACGACCCCTGGGGGCAGGTCTACAGGATCTGCAGGGGTCGTAAGAGGGAGGATATCACCTCTCTCCGCGTTGGTGACTCTGTGTTATCAACGTGGAGAGAGTGTGCGGAGGTTCTGTTAGGAGCGTTCTTTCCCAGGGCTGAGGTTCAGGCACCTCAAGCACAAGAGGTACCTGTTCCTCCACTAGAAGATGAGGAGTTGGGATACGCCTTTGGCCTGGTTAGGTCTAAACGGTCCCCAGGTTTTGATGGTTTGAACGGAGAGATGTGCAAAAGCTTGTGGAAGTTCATTCCGGAATACTTGGAGGCCATTTATAACAAGTGCGTGTGGGAGGGATATTTTCCACGTGAGTGGAAAAGTGCCAGGGTCGTCCCTTTCCTGAAGTCCCCTGATAAGATCAGGAGTGATCCTCGTTCTTATCGGGGCATCAGCCTTCTTCCGGTGCTTGGAAAAGTACTGGAGAGGGTTATGGTGGAACGACTTCAGGAGCTAACGCGGGGTATGTGGTCGGATAGGCAGTATGGGTTTAGGAAAGGACGCAGTGTGGAAGATGCGTGGATGTATGTGCAGAATGTTGTTAGGGAGAATGTCAACAAGTATGTCCTCGGCATATTTGTTGACTTCAAGGGGGCATTCGATTATCTGATCTGGGATCGAGTGATAGAACGGTTAGAGGAACTTGGCTGTCCGGAAATTAGTCTCTGGCGAAGCTACTTTTCGGACAGAAAAGCCTCTATCGTTGGAATGAATGGGAGTGTGGAGATTGGAGTGGCTCGTGGCTGTCCGCAGGGATCCATCTGTGGTCCATATATATGGAACCTCATGATGGACTCTCTGCTTGGGCAGCTCGAACCACTCTGTAAGTGTTGTGCGTATGCGGACGACCTTCTTCTCCTTGTTGAAGGTCGCTCAAGGCGTGAGTTGGATCGGGTGGGAGGACAATTTTTGGAAATTGTCCACAACTGGGGGATAAGTGTGGGTGTAGACATCTCGATGGACAAAACGGTGACAATGCTTTTAAAAGGCAGACTGTCACCGGGGCGTCCACCGGTTGTCCGAGTGAATAGGGTCGGCATCAGGTATGTGACGCAAGTCAAGTACCTGGGGTT